>NC_133896.1:37594702-37798499 GCF_964199755.1 Larus michahellis | reverse complement strand
TTTTATTATTAAGAAAGGATTTACACACAGACAGCACAATGCTGTACTTACTTCCTAAGGAAGCCTGGTTAAAGATGTATTTTTAACCTTACATTCCTAGACTACAGAAAAAAGATTGATTCACTGTTGATGGAGGCTGTAAGAATTTCTATTCTGCATATTGATGAAAAGCCAAATTCAAAATGAGTACTTTAACATCATGTTAGTTGATGAGTAGTCTCTGCAGGAGTTCTGTCCAGAGTTTTTTTTTAATGTGAGGGTTATAAAGAGATAAATATAGAAACATGCAGCTTCTGTAGAGCCACAGTCCACCCTAACTGGTTTTTACTTCAGGTACATACATACACATAGTAAAGCATAAGGTAGGTTAAGACTAGCTGAAAATTAGCTCTTCCAAGCAGGGTGATTGATGAACAGTCAATATAAAGCCATGCGAATTTCAAAAAGGGGATATTACATATCAGACCTAAAAGTTTACACAGAATACATTAAAATTTTACAGTGAAAATATCAATGAAATTCTTAGTAAAATCAGTGAAAGTTGTCTAGGATCATGGAAATCTTTGCATTTATTTCCTCTTACTTCTAAGTACATTCAGCAAGGATTTGCGGTTCAGGAGTGCTCAGCAAGAAGTAAATCAAAACAATTTTGCAGGCTTGTCTCAATGATACCTTGAAATATTTAAAACGTTATATTTCAAGTCCCGTTTTCCTTCTTTTTTGAATTCTAATGCATCTCTCCTAGGAAATCTACATCAACCTCTTGCCTTTTGGAAAGGATACTTGTTGCAATGTCCTCTGCCTAGCAAACTGTGAAATTCCCCCATATTCCTGTCCTTGTTTTCACTGCTGCAGATGGTCTGACACAGAGAACACAATAAAAAGGAAATCTCAGGTTTGCTGCTGTATTGGCTTGTAGCTGGCAGTCTCATCCGACTTGCTCCTTGCGCAGCCTTGGCCTGCAGTAATTCAGACAGTGCCTGGCTATATTTGTGGGCAGCAACCAGCCCAGTACAATAGAGCTGATCTACTGAAAAAACAAGACCAGGTGGTTTGTGGATCAAGGAAAAAAATGAGATGGAGTGGTTTTTGTTTTCCAAACTTGCTCTCCCTCTTCTAATCCTTAACATAAAAATCTTTCCAGACTTCATGACTTATATGAGGTTAGTGAAATGAACATTCGGCATCAGCCAAGAAGCTGCCAGTTAGAGGATATTAAAAACTACCCATGAGCTGATTAGGAGTGCAGAATCATTTGCTATAATGACTGCAGGTTCTATACGCCACACTTGCCAAGCATCCAGCGAAAGAAGCCTTTCCCCAAAAGCCGCCCAGCAGCTCCACCCAAGGGCAGAATTGTACTGTTCTTGTTCCACGGGGCTCTTGAGGACCAGGAGGACAAAGTCCTGTTCCAAACCACCACAGAAATCAGTAAGCGCCAGGTCAAGCTCCAGCGACAGCCCCTGTGCTACAGCTGTGATAAGCTGTACACAGGTAGGATTAGATGTGGATGCAGCATTCAGGTACGTTCAGATGTGGAAGATGCCATGGGCTGTATTCACAAAGCAACTTTACTGCAGGGACTGCAGTAAATACGGCATTTGTATTGATGGTCATCCTCAGAGATGTATTAAACCTCCAGATTCTAGATGGTTCTGAGAAAGACAAGCACTCTGCTATCTTGATTTCTGGTGAGATGATTAGGACTGTGTAACAATTTGTCATACAGCAGTGACATGGCAGACTCAAAACAATGGCTGGTTTCAACCAAAAAATGAAGAAGCAAAAAGAAACAATGTTTGATGATAACAACTTTACTCATTTTTAACTCCATCAGCCTTTTCTAGGGGACAGACACAAAAAAATTGCAGAAACTCTTGCAAGTTTTAAGATCCTCAAGCTTCTTGGGGCTACACAAGACTTAGTAAAAATCTGGGTTTGGATGAGAACTGTTTGGTAATACTGCCCGCTGACTGATTCCTACACTGGCAAGAGCCAGCTTACTCCAAACAAAATGCTGGTTTTGACAAAGTTTTGTGAGGAAACAAAGAGTCAGTCAGGGCAGATGAAGTTGCTCAAGTAGTTCTATTAGATCTTATTAGAGACACTACAGCAGTTACTTCATATGGGCTCTCCTAGCTGGGTAGACAGTGCTGATTTGTCATTTGGCCTGCTCAAAGGATATAAAGATTATTAAGAAAGCTTAAAGACCATTAATTAAGCACTCAGCACTGGGGCAAGGAAATTCCTTGTATAGATCTAGGCTGGTGACTCAAATCGTCTCTTGTGAAGACAAGAGTGGTACAATGCTAATGGCACTTCAGTACTGCCCAGCCATGCTTTGCTTTTCTCATGATTTGCTTTTGGATGTCTGAGAGATGTTGAGAAGACCTGACATAGTTCAACGAAAATCAAATGAAAACATGACATGAATAAGGGTGTTGCTGTTTCTCCTAGCGCATGTTCAGAAGAGCCAACACCATTACCAAAAATTCCTTCCAGGAAGCAATAAAGGCAGCAGTGGGTGATTTATGAAGACTTGGCAATTCATTCCTTGGCCCTAAAAACTGGAAACTGACACAACAATAATATTTCTTTTTTTAAAAGGAAATCATTCTCCCAGGCTTCCCAGTTCCCATCTATACCACACCTTTCTCACACAGTCCTGCATATGGTAAAGGACATGACCGTGGTTTATTAAATATGGAATGGCTCCTCTCCTATGGCAATAGCGTGAGCTGTGGATTTCACTAAGGTCTGTTCTAACCTCCGTTTGCCATGGCTGTGGACAGAATGTTATTTTTGCACAGTGTATAAGAAAATGCCTTGAAAAATTAAAGTAGGTGCAATCTTGCAAATACACTCAGCCCTCAGAATACACTGAGGATTCGAGTGGTGTAGGTGGGTCTCTCTGAACTGACACAGAAACACACAACCTTGCTGCTGAGTTTGCCCAGCTATGATAAATGTGGCTCACAAAAAATTAACACGAGCAGGCATAGTTGATAAGCATGAGGTTTTTTTTGTTGGTAGACTATTTTTCTATTGGATCAATGTGCTGCGTCAAGACATGCTCCAGCCACACCAGGTGAGGTCCAGCAAAGGGGAAGCCATGAAAAAACACCCTAGAGAAAGGTGGGGGGTGCAGGGCTGCTTCCTTTAGCATAAGCCTGCAGCTAGATTGCAGTAAGTGTAACACAAAACCACACAAGGGCTGGCTTGCAGAAAAAGGAGGTCCTTGAGATTAGTTTATTGTCTCTCTCATTTATTGCTTTCTGTAGGCAGCTGTACTGAGATGTAGGAGACTGTCTGGCGTGAAAGTTCAGAGATGGAATAATTAGATTCAACAGCATGATTATGGATTTTATGTGTGAGGCACCTTTGATTGTGGAAAAAGTTAAAGCATGTTCTCCATAAAGCTTGGGAGGTTTCTCATAACACTAGTACAAGTAGGTAGATGAAGAGATGTTAAATTCCTAATTGTTTCTTTTATCTTTCCTGTGATAGAGACAGAGTTCTGTTTTAAAGACGTACCAAAAACCAGGTCTTTCATCTGGAGTGTAAAATTCATGTGTTCCCTGACCTCGTGTGTCACATGGTAATGAAACAACGTAAATCAGAAATGTTAAAAGTTGAAGTTTGTTAATATTACTGCTGAAGCTCCAATCTCTTTCCCGGTTAAACTGACAGGTCTATAGTCCAAATATATATATTTACAGATTAAAGCGACACAAAGAAAAAAAATATTAATGGACACCCAACGAGAAACAAATGGAAATGCAAGTTTCAGATGACTAGCTGGAAATTAAAAAAAAAAAAAAAAAAAATCAACAAAACGCTACAGAAACCACTTGCGTGTCTTTTAAATGGGGTAATGGACTTTCTTTGTATTGTACTACCACCTTACTCCTAAGAAAATACTTTGGTGCTCTACACTCTGTGGGGGAAATTTAGTAAATAGCATACATTTCGTATTCTCTTATCTATGTTTCCTTCTCGCTGTCTGGGCTGAAGCAGTCACCAAAATACAGGAAAGTATCTTCCCTAGTTGAAGAAGACGACATAAACTGATATTTAGGGGTCATAAGCAAAAAAAGAAGGATCCCTATCACCCTCTTCATTTGTTCCCACCCTTGCCAGCCACTTCAGAACAACCGGCTGAATTTGATGTAGACCAGAGGTGGCGAGAGCTCACAAAGCAACATGAAGACTTTGGGGAGATTGGGCTAAGGCCAGTTCAGCCTTGGTACACAATCAGCAAGGTGGGGTTTTTTTTCAGGTGCACAGTGGCCTGGGATTTATTAAAAATAAAACCCAACTTCCCTCTTTCCCCCTCTCTCCTCCCATAAAATACATGGGAAGTCTCAAAGAGAATCTGAAAACAGGGACATTACCATATAGTTCATTTCACATAGAGAAATCCAACTCGTTAACTCAAAAAAGTCAAGACTATGCCAAAGCATACTGCACACTTGAGATAATCGCAGGCAAGTCTCATATTGCAGTTTTTTCCCATATTAAATGGATTGTGAAGGCAACTGGAAACTAGTTCACATTCATTTATGTGAACTACTGCTGTCCAAATCTCACCCCACAAAAAAACCCTACTCTTTCTCCAGCAGACGATAGAAAGGAAGCCAGTCTTGAAGGTAGAAGGTGAAATCCTGGCTCCATTGTATTCATTTGCCAAATCTGAATTGACTTCAACAGAGCCAGGATTTCCCCCATAAAGATTTAGCTACAGTAAGCAGGGGAATGCCTAAATGGCAGAGTAGAAAACCAGGTAATGGAGACTTTGGATCCCCACTTTGTACTCCCAAGCCAAGCACCACAGTAACACATGACATGAGAATATTGCCTTGGCTGAGTTCGTAACGATCAGTTTTCCAACTCAAAAGATTCACGTTATTACTGAAGTTTCTGCAGGTAATCCTCCTAACAGAGGAATCAAACCTAACAGAGATGAAGTGCTTCTTTTATCTTTACAGACAGTCTCTTGAGAACAACTATCACTGCCACATCTGGTGATTCTGGAGCTACATCAATTTTATTTTCCTTTGTAACCTATTACTGACCCAATTTTCTCTATTATTAGCGCTATCCTGACCATCCTGCTTCATGCTGATGAAAAGGTAACGCTTCAAGCGAGAGGGACTGAGACAGCGTGAACTGAGGGAAAAAAACCCCAAAAAATGAAATTCTTCACCAGAACAAACACAAGCAGTCAGAAATAAGAAAAACACATATGCAACAACTGAATCCACGCAGAACAATGCAGTGATTGAGAGAATTTAATCAGCACTGCTTCTAGCACCAAATTTAGGGCCGTAATTCCCACAGTACTTCTAAAGAGTATTTTTCATGCAAGACATAAAAATTATTATTTCTTTCTTAATCCTTGCTTCAGTTCCTAACCCAGCTCTCCATGTGTGCTAATTGAGATGCATGAAAATTCAATACGTAGTGCAATTTTCCTGGGTTTTGTTTTCTTAACTGCTTGAATTCTAAAAAAGCATCTACTTTCTTCTCCATTATCGGATACAAAGCTGTAGCATGGGTGAAGCATTGCCGTCTGGGATCCAAATCTTAAAGCTACTTGTGAGTAATGCTAACAGCCAAAACTCAGTATCTATCAGCGCAGTGAAAGACTGTGTTTCAATTATTTGGCACAGCTGCATATTTTAAAAAAAAAAGAATTATTACTTTTTTTCTGTCAAATTACCTATTTTACCTGCATGTTATCTTACCATCTTATTTATTTACTAAATTTTTTTATCTTTAATACAAGACGAGTTTTACTATAGCATTATTATTTACATTGCTTCTCTTGTATCTCTTACCAATTTGACTTAAATGATCTTACAATACAAATCATCTCACAATGATCTATACAATTACGTAAGTACTGGAATATACACAAGATTACATGGTAACACAGCACATAAGCTAAGAGACAGAAATCTCAAAACTATATTTAGCATACTCACTTGAATAAAGGAGTCCCACAAACAACACATTTGTATATTCCTTGAGCTTTATGATGTGTGTACTCCCCCTCAAAGGCACTGGGAAAACAACAATACTACATTTTAAAAATAAATAAAGGCATTTTGGATTGTTTTTAATTATTAAATTAGCTAAGAGTTTACAAAAAGTTTCAGAAAAAGCCCACGGTGTAGAAGTTGGCAGTTGCTTTTTATTAAAGGCAGCAGATAGAGCAGGCAGAGGAAAAGGGGGATGTCCTGGTTAGTGTGCCTCAGGTGTTACGCATCATGCCAGAGGAAGCAAATCATCCCACAGTTCAAAGGACAGAACAACAACAAAAAGTGGAAAACTCTTATCTTCCCCTGTTTGGCAAGTGGAACGTAAGGATTGCCTGACGTGTCGCTCGACCCGAGGCCCTTCTCCAGCTCCGTGGCCGGCGATGCGTGGGCCGAGGGGCCGGGGCAGAGGCCTGCAGTGCCGGCTGCCCTTCGCCAGGCCGGGGTGCTGGGTCAGGCCGCCTCGGCCGGCCGGGGTGATAGCAGCATTGTAGCTGAAAATGAAATAATTGCTCCACGATTTCAAGCTGTGTGTGCCTTATATTTTTAGTTGAAAAGCAATATTACAGCTTTAAGGGAATATTTTTCTAAGTTAACAATCTAAAAGGCTAGGAGGTCATTCATCTAATACGAATCAGCTGCGCCAGCCCAACAAAAAGCCTATGTGCTCAGCAGCTTGTTTTTATTATCCTTTCACCCTTTTTATGAGGTCCAATTTTTTTTTTTTTTTTTTTTATAAACAGGATTTTTAAGAATGACCTAATCTCCGATTGTTTGTGTGCATTAAATCACGTTGTTGGTCCCGTACACAAGAGCGAGGAGGGCCGGGGGAAGCAGGGAGGGGGGAAGGCAGGCCTCCCGGCAGAGCCCAGCGTCCCTCCGGGGCGGAGGGAGGATGAAGGGGGCCGGGGCGGAGGAAGAGGGGGACCCCCAGCCAAGGTGGCCACAGGTACACGCTGTCGGGAGGGGTGCTGCCAATCCACCGGCCACCCCACGTGCCGCCGCGGAGAGCCCCTTGGGGTCGTGAAGGAAAAGGCGCAGTTACATCATGAGGACATTGGGAAGCAGAGGTAAAGCCAGGGCCTCGCGCCAAGCTTGATGGTATAAATTAGACAACAAAAAAAAAATAGCTAGGCCTTGGCAAGTTACCTTCACACTGGAATCAGCTGAGAGAGAGACTTTATTCACTAAAAACAGTCTTGGAAGCAAGTCCTTTTTTTTTTTTCCCCTCCAGGACTCGGAGCTGGCTTCCAGCGACTAAAGCCATGTGAGGGCAGTTATTGAAAATTTTTGACATTCCAACCACAAATGAGCCAATAAATACCTTCTCCACATGTGCTTCAAAAAGAAATTGGAGTGGGGTGGAAAAGAACTAAATTATGCTACCTTCTTTCTGCAGCCAAAACGTCTATACTTACAATGGCCACCTTCAAAACTCCAGCCTCCTGGCACGGGGCCATTTCTCTCGTGGTTCTGCTTACTGCGATGTCTTCCAAAAAAAGTGTACCTAAACCGCTATTACTTCCACACATTTTGTAGTAAACTAAAAACAGACTCTAAACATGAGCCTGGTGACTTTATAAGACATACAGTGTTCATTAAAAGAAAAAGTCACACAAGACCCCTGGCCTCGGCCCCCGTGCTGCAGATGCTTGTCTTTGCAGTGGTGTTAATTTGTAGGGGTTAGTAAACAAGTGCAGAAATCCTGGGGGGAAAAAAAAAGAGGCAACTTGGTGGGGAAGGTGAGGAAGCGCTAGGAAGAGGAGGGGGAGAAAAGAAAGACGCCTGTGTGTGCAGGACTGCGTCTCCTTCGTCCTGCCTTACCTTTCGGTCCCCTTCTCCTGAGTGACATGGTACTGCAAGGGCGTCAGCCGCTTCCTCAGCTCCTCCTGGGAAAAGACCACCTTACAGTCCTTTTTATCCCTACATGACCCTGCAAAGGGAGAGGATATGGGAGAAGGAGCCTTTTTAGCTTAAATCCTGAATAATTGCTTTGGCAGACGGCCACAGCATAGCTTCTGCATTCACTTGTCAATGACCAGACCGGTCCCTAATGCACGAAGAATGGCTCAGCTGAACTGCAGCTGATTATTTCTTCAAATCCAAGTTTAAAAAAGAATTTTGCTTGAGAGCCAGGTGATTCCACTGGAGCAGTGACAATGTGCTACAGCCAAAGCCCTTCAGTGTGTTATACGCTAAACTGTTGCGCATACAATCATTCACAAGAAAGTAACATTTTTCCGAACGTTTAAAAAAAAAAAAATCTGCAAAAAAACCAACTACAGCTGAAATGTTCTTTACAAGACATCTATATTGGAGACTTACGGTAATGGGCATATGATGTTCAGCCACAACATCCAACAATTTCATTAGCCTTTAAAGTAGCTGAAAAACAATTCTAAATCTTTAGAATTTCAATAAGGTTGATTTAACTTCTAGTCACATTCTCATCCTTTTGCTTTATAACATTAACCATTGTATTGTTTCACACTGTAAGCACTAGACTAGGAGCCCTGAGGAGCAAGTAATTTCTTTATGCACAAAGCTGTACAAGGTTCAACAATAAACTTGTCGTAAAAATTAGGGTTTCTATTGAAATTGCCCTTCTTTGAAAAATCTCGTCTTATGTTTTGCTTAGTTCATACAGAAAATCCAGGGAGTACATAAGGATTACTGTAAAAAAATATTTGTATAGTGCAGAAATTCACATCACATCAGGAAAGAAAAAATAACAATAAGGTTGCTTTTGAGAATGAAAACTCCCAAAGTAGTTAACAGAAACTGCCAAATATTCAGATAACTTTGATAATTGCTTGCAAAAATTAGCTGACAAAATACGCAGGGGAAAAAGCACTCTAATTATGACAGTAATTAAAATATGGTACAATTAGAAATAAACAGCCCCAACAAAAATATTTTTTGCTAGTAATGTATATACACGCATAAAAAGACCAATTGTGTTCCCAAAGTAGAGGGAACAGACCTACCCATCTGTATGTCATTTAGTACAGGAGAGGCAATGGCAGGTTTAAATTACATGGTATTGGATTGCAATTTCCTAACATTGGATGCTTTTCTGCTTTTTTACCTTGAGTCATTACTAAGGAGTGTTCATAAAAAGTAGCTTAAAGCACAGATGCTTGCAAATCATTTAAGAAAAGATGTTTCTTTCTTCCTCCCCCTCTTCTTTTCTCATTTTTTTAATGTGTGGGGGTGGGTGAATAGGGGAGAGAGAAAAAGAATAATGCTGTTGGTCACTACCAACTAACCCTAGGAAGTATTTTCAGGAAGAAAAAAAGTAAAATTGAAAACATCTGATTGAAGTAAATAGTGCAAACATAAAAAGCTTTACTAGTGAAAGAAAGGTATTGAAAAGCGACTTTATTTCATAGATTAGAAATTACTTTTGATCTAAACATTCTTAAAAACAGATTGTTTTCCACTCTGAGCCATCTCATTAGTTGTGCTGCAGAGCCTTCGTTTTAATGGCAAGCTTTGAAAAGGGCGCTGCTGTATGCCTTTGTTAGCTTCAATCTTATTTGGGAGAGGGATAAAGATTTCATTCCAGGTCTCTTTGTTTGTCTTTCAAGAACCACTAAAGCAGTATTCACACAAATTTTGCAGGAATGTGCCCTGTGCCATAGCTTACAAATTATTTGGTTTTGGTGCACTTAAAGGTCACCTTCCAAATTAGCAAAATTTTCCTACATCCTGGCTTTTCAACCTTAAATGTAAATATTGTTTCCTAACTGTAAGTGAGGTTTGTTCTTTATAACATTTGGTTGCTTATTTAAAGATGTCAAACTTTGGAGGTTTTTATTCTCCGAATGTGCTGGGCTCTAGTACTAATAAGTCTTTCAAAGTATAGCTAACAGGGAAAGGAAGCATATGCATTATATAAATAGCTATTGTTATGTTGCATTACGCAGCACAGAAAGAAACTGTTTGAGAGACAGTCTTTCACCTCATATTTCAGTACTAAAAACTAGCGCAGAGAGCAGCAAAGAATCTTATAAACCAACACAGCTTCACTTTTAAAAATATCTTCCAATTATTTTTTAAAATAATTCTATTTGTGCTTTAGATGTTGCAAAAAAAAGCAAAACAAGTATAACTTCACTTTGGAAAAAGTCTGAGAAAATACCGAATGTTTTAAAGAGCGGTCACTATCCCCTCTTTACTTAAATAGTTTTTTCATCTCTTCTAGAAATTTAGTTTTCTTCAATCAATGGGCTCACTATATGCACAAGAAAATTTCTATATGCCACTTGATCCACAACATAGATCAGAAGTTGGGAGCGTCTTATAAAAGGTTTTTTTCTCCCATTGATTTTTATAATTAACTGGGTGTTTTACAGTACAGACAAGTATTTATGTCTACAGGGAAATTTTGCCAAACTGCACTGGGGTAAACTGCAACCTACGCCGACAAAGGACTCTCCAGGTTTGTAATTTAATGGAGTATACAACAGCAAAAAGCTATAGTTGCACTAGAAATCATAAAAGAAATCTCTCGGTCCAGCCCTCAGCATTCAAGAACAGCCCTATTCAATTAATCGCACTTATTATTTAACTGCTAGCAACAAAAAAATAGCTCGGTAAATTGATTGCATGTTTTCCATATTGCCAAAGAGCCAGGGATGGAAAGCAAGACTCACCCCTGACTGCAGAGGATATTATAAGGATACGTTGTCTGAAACAGGGATAGCCTACAAGCCTCGATAAAATGCAGTGAATCCTAAAAAGTACGGGATGAGATTCTAGGAACACAGTCCTTCAGTTAGAAAAAAAATAATATGCAAGAGGGACAAAAGTGCTCAACTTGCTGTACCAGAGTGGCTGCTTCCACTCTTTCAACTGTTCCTTTACAGCATATATGAGATGTCTGCTACATTCACGCCAATGGCCTATATCTTGGGAGGGTACATCATAAAACCATGCAAATAGATACCCAATATGAGAGAAACTGCCAACAGTAATGCAGCTGTTATCAAACTCATTATTAAAGCTGAGAATAAAGGTGCAGGCTGGTCACTTTCCTCAGTCCGGTTCTCCATAAAAGGGACCAGGTATGGGCTGCGGAAAGGGTTCCCATACAGGCAACAAACTTCTTCAGCATCTCAGGCATAAAGGCAAGCTCAGGAGTTCATTTGTAAATTATACAGTTCAAGGCAGAAGAGAAAAAAGGTCATCAGTTTTACAAATAGCATGACATCAGTGTCATTACCATTTAAGGTGAGACTAAATTAAATACACTGTGAGAATAACAGAGTCTGGATACATTAGATCTATGTTAGGATTGGATCTCACTTGTTCTTTGCAGGTGACGCTCTCAGCAATGACTTTTAGAAGAGCCTGGGACAGCTATGTTCTTAATTTCAGTTAGATACCGCTGTTAGGAGAAGTGAACACAAGGGCAGACAAAATTCCCTTTACATTCCACTGTGGGATCAGATGCCAAATTAAATCTCTCTAATCAGCGGACCTCAGTGCCTTCGTTGGGGTCGGTGCTCATTAGAAGAGCGGTGTGCACGCAACTGTTCCACAAACAGGCACCAGCGTTTCCACTTGAGGCCACCTGCCTTCAGCCTTCTGCCAACAGTTACAACGGTCCCAAAAGCTGTTAAGATCCTGGAGCAGGATGGAAGGCTTCGTGAAGAAAAGGCGCCAGGCTCACAAATCTTAGTGCATAAACATAAAAAAAAAAAGCAGAGGAGGGTGAAACAAACACCAACAGAAACGCTGTCGGAGCCTTCATGGCGTTCCTGTGGTTAGGAATGGCTTTTCTGAAAAGCAATGCATTGCACGCTGCCATTTACTATACACCCGCAGACTACGGGCATTTCAGAGTTCAGCTCTGGCGTCCTCCTCTGTACAAATGAAGTGAACAGAAAGTATTTTCTGGGTGTTGACCTGATAATGAAGACATTAAGCATCTCACCTCACATATAAATTCTAATTTCAATTGACCTTTTCAAATCTGTGGTTCATAACGCAGGCGTGTGCCATTTCCTTCCCTATAAGCAATCACAAGAAAGCTAACAACGAGATACGTCCAGACAGACGGACACAAGTTAGCAGACCATTACTCCTCACCACTCAGCCCTTCACCTGCTCCAGCGCGCTGGAGGGTGGCGATTAGTGTCTGACATGCCCTGAAATACGGTGGCATTTTGCCTGATGGCTTTCCTTCTTCAAATAGTCTTTTGAACCGTTCTAATGAGTTTCTCTTATGTTTTGTTGCTTCCTATCACTGAAATTAACTCAACATTTCAACTGCATGGAAGACACAGCATACATTTTCCCCCTTCTATGTATGCTTATGTTCCACTAGCATTAATGGACATTACAGTCATGCACTGAGCACATACCACCATTAAGACTTCCTGAATTAAATACAGCAAGATCAAATGTTCCAGCAGAGCACAGCCATATAATAAATTGGGCTTCTAGTTTTCAGTACTACTTCTTTTAATATACCCAAGCAGTTTTTTAGGGGCCTTCCAGCACATTTTACTATTCATATACCACCCCAGCCCCAATCCTGCAATGTGACCCGTGTGGGCAGACCCTTGAGAATATGCACAGCTCCAACAACTACATAAGGGTCTACAAATGTAAATCAGATTACAGGATCTGGCTCTTAAGTACACATCTCTCCTTCTCAAAGCCTGTCCCCTCACGAGTGGGTCATAACCTTGGTCATCGATGGTGAATTATCTCAAAGTGACGTTAAGAGGAATCCTGCAAGGTTAAAAAATACTTGCATACATTTCTTTAAATAAATATCCTTACATATGCTATCACTAACTCTCAGTATTATTAAAAGTGGAATCTCTCATTTTTATTATTTCAAATTTCATTTACACAGTTTATGCCTCTTGTTTACAGTTCTCTCTCTCTCTCTGTGCTTAGGAAAAGGCAAACGTACAACTCTGTATTTCGCTTCTGTTCAGTCTGTTCTCTGCAGCCACTAGTGCCGCCTTGGGAGAATGCTGCTGCGTCCTCTCACTGCAAAAAGCCAAGAACTGCTCATCTAGTTAAAAAAACCCCAACTCTTGAAACTGCAAATCTATGCAAACCATCCTATTGGCTTGTATGCTGGAAAACACTCTTTTACAATACCTGCATTTGACATGACATATCTTTTTATAATCTCATCACAAACCATTTTAAATCGCCTCAGCGTGCTGCTGACTAGGATAGAAGCTGCAAAAGAGCCCTGAAATGTTGAGAGGTCAAGTTTAAGTAAAACCCGAACTTCATCATTAAAAATCCCTGTAAATGTTTTACACGTTGAAAAACAGGTCTGTGTTTCTTCTCTGAGGGATGGCTCCTTGCTTTCTTGCTGTAGGTAGCTAACTCCCACCTGCTGTTGAAATACCATTTGCAGTTTCATGCAAGCATTAGGAGTAATGGGGCGAAGACCATTTCCACTACATTGTGCGTTGAAAATCCAAAAGCCGGGTACCAGGACAACAGTTAAAATTTTGGGTCAAATGCCAGGTTCTATCTTAAAAGAATACCACCCAAAAATTAACTGTCTTTAAAAAAAATGATTTACTTAACACCCAGGAGGGTCACACAGCCGCAAGGGAAGGGCAAGCCCCTTTGCAAATGCACAAGCTTCTCATACAATCAAATAACAGAGCTATCACATTAATTTTTTTCACCTTCTGAAGCACTAAAAAAAACAGTCCCTGAACTCCCAACTAATGCATCTCCTCTGTGCACTTATTTTCTTTTCAAAGAAAGTGGTACTGATATGGGCAGGTCCCAGTACAGGCAGCACCTATGGGAACGGAAGCTGCCCTGTTGTTTCCTCAGCATCTTTGTGGCAGGTTACGTGGCTGAGGGAGTCACGCAAGCCAAAGAGACATTCGCTGAAAAAGAAATCGGAAGCTGCCTCCCCTCCCCGTGAATGTAAAAAACATTTAACAAAAAGATCGAAGTGTTTTGTGTAGTGGGGAAGGGGTAAAGAAAAGTATCTCCATTTGTCCTCTCCAGGGACGTCTACTTTACTTCCTTATCTCACATTAACGAAATAAATGTCACTACCAGCCACTATCTTGGTGTCACAACCTTTCCAAATTATAACCACCGAGGGCTCCAACTCCACCCTGCGCTGGCCGGGGGTTTTCAAGCTCTCATCTTCACCGGTCCTATAGTGATGGGGGCATACGGCTGCTCAGCGGAGGCTGGTGAATAGCAGCACCTTCAATTAAGTGGAGCAAAGGCTCATTACATGATAAACTGCCACTTTTGTTAGGCTTTCTGCTGAGATGGCCAAAGACAGAGTGCATGGGGCAGCTGACCTATTTGCCTTACTCTTGGATGCAAACCAGGCAAGACAAGATCAAGATCTATTGGTACAACAGCGGAGGAGGGAACATTTATAATGATGGATTTCTCTTCCTCTCTCCCCTAACAGATAAAGAGACTTTTGTTTTGCTGATACGATCCTAGCACCTTTCACAGGCACTACATTTGTTTAAATTAAAAACAAGAAAGGCAGAGACACTGAGCACTCTGTATCTGGTCAGTAGATTTCTGTCAGAATCAACAAAAGGGTACACAGCATATGGAAAGGCATTTTAATAACAGCAGAATTAAGCTGAATTTAATAAGAGTGCTTTATGCTACCTTTTGCATTTAAAATATTTCAGTAAGCCATCAAAATAAGTTTATTCACACGGCTTTAATAAAGGTTTAACCCTGCAGCGGAAACAATTAAAAAGTCAGCATTTGCCAGCGGTTACCGCGGTGGTGTGTAGGTTATTGTGGCATTCAGGCTGTTGCTAAATCCTCCTGCTGCTTCCTCCACAATAGTGATGTGTGGCCTGTGAAATGAGCACTGCGTTTCAAGAATCAAGGTGCCGCAATCTATACTGGGGATGGGGGTGGAGGAAAGGAGCAGGGTGGGGGGGAGGTCTCTCTTCTCCAGTTCCCTGCAACAGCCCCGATCTAACCCCCTACAAAACTCTGTCTCCAACTGCGCAGGAACCCTTTTAGCAAAGACACAAGCAGGCACAGCCTGCTCCGTGGCCTTTCATCCCCCATCTCCAAGCACTAAGGGACCTACACAGCACAAGAACAGGAACAGCTGGAACATATTGTGCTCCAGCTGTTGTTCTGCTATAGCCACCAGGGAAAACACTGTAGCATCCTTCCCTCTCAACCTGCTTCAGGACTAAAGGTAGAGAAACAGCCAAAAAGGTTGGTAGCTGCCAACTTCTTTCCCTTGTGGGCCTCCTGGACTTCCCTATGTTTCTATAAAATTCAGCCATGCTTTATGGGTCAGGAAGGTGGGGTCAAGCCTTATAAAAGGGCTTCAAGAGGACTTGGTCGAGCCCTTCCCCTGCTCTGCCCTCCTTGGGAGTCAACCTGGGCCAAGGAGTTGAGCAGGGAGTTCCTACCTGCGGTGCACAAAGCTGCCAGAGACAGACCTGGGCTGCCAGTAGCTACCATCCCACGAGAACCTCTCCTCCAGCTGGAGCAGGGGGCACCTTCGTACCCCAGACAGGCGCCCTTTCCCAACACAGCTTCTTTTGAAGGAAGTCATGAGATGAGACAGACGTTTAGCTTGTAACTAAGAATGAAGATTTTCTGCTTTGTACTTTCTGCTCTGGGACACAATTTCTCTCTACTCCTAGTTTCCTCCTAATCACGGTCTGTGCTGTAAGCGACCTGTGGTTAACCTAACAGATAAATTATGTTAACTTCCATATCTCGGGTGCCTGACTCCCAGTCCACACTCTCTAGATCTATTCGATGTACCATCAAATTCCAAGCTCGCATGTCCCCTAAGTGATCCCCCGGATCATCTCTTCCATCACTTCCAAACATACTCTCACTGACTTTAGGGTTCACATTTGTACCTTGCACCTTTTCTTGCTTGCCTTCTGTCAGCTTAGCAATATCCTTCCAAAATCTCCTTCCTTTCTGTGTGCTGCCGTCTCTCCCTTACATCATATTCTTGTCTGCAACCTTCATCATATACTCCTCGGAGTAAGGACAAAGACAGGGGTTGCTTTTAATTGAAGGGAAAAAAGTGAAGGCAGTCCTTAAAGGACTTCTCAAACCTCCTGTTATACACAGAGAGTCTAAGAACTAAGAGAGTAGTTTTTCATGGGAGCCTTTAAAACACAGAAACACAGTTAGTGCTGAAACTTCATCTTTTCCATAGCCAACTTGAGCAGAAAACGCAGTTAAGCCTGAGCTGCAGAGGGCACAGCAATGGAACGCAGGAAATTTATGAGCTCCCAGAATTAAAACATTCCTGCGAGAAAGGTAGAAATGGCTTGTGGTGGGTCCTTTATGGGAGGAGGAAGGGAAAGCAAATGACCTTAAGAGATCTGTCAGGGAACACATTAAGGCACTGGCTGTGTGCATGGTGCTGGGAGCACAAGAAACTTCTCATCATCCCTCTGCTACTCAGTGCCACAGAGTCACTGCGGAGCCTCCACCCAGGCGAGGCAGGGACGAGCACCTCCTGTCTGTTGAGCAGATGAAGGAGAGTGCAAAACTACGCCAGAACGAGGAGATAAAAAGGGGGACAAAATAGGATACAAACCCAAGGGTGCAAACAAAAAGGGTACATTAACCAAGGGTTTCTGGTCTTCTTTATGACCCCAAGTTTTGCAAGCATCAAGCACAATAACAATATTACTCTCAATGAGATATCTACAAACAAATTTCATGCTAAACTGTATTAAATAAGATATTCTAGACTGAATACTATTATAGAAAATAAACATTTGTCAATACAGGACAATTTTTTAAGCAAACACAGCATTGAATGTACTCCCAGTAAGACAACTACACCAAAGTAATTTTTAAAACCCATTTTCAGGCCATTCAAAAAATATGATAATGTTATGCTCTATTACGATAATGCAGCATTCTACTATCATATGACTAGGAGGCAGACATACACACAGACATTTATGTAATAACTACACATGAACAGCTTTGCATGCTATTTACTAGTGTGCTCACATACTGCTTGTTTTCAAGACTTTTTTCCAGCATTTATCCAATTCCTCATAACTGCTGGGAGGTAGCAAACTAGGTAATTTGTAAGACTGTATTTTAAATTTAAAAATCTAATTTTGTTCCAAATTGATATTTGCTTCTTCTTTTTTTTTTAATTTAGCTTCATAGAAATGAGTTTTAATTTTTGCCCCCTGAACAGTTCTGAGGAACACGTACATCCAGCTGAGACCTTGTATGACATATTTAAACCCAGAGCAAATTTCTACATTCAAGATATAAACCCCAGAAAATAGGGATTTATAATGAAAACATTGACAGGCATTTAACCATAGCCATACCGGTGGTTTTTGCTATACAACGTATCAATCTTACTTTTATTTTCTTTCAGACCACGTGAAGAGACATCTGTAATAGTACATCTTTGGTGACACACGTTACGGAAAGCTATGGGAAAGTTGTAACAAACATTATGGAAATTGTATCTCTGAACATGAAAACATACAATGTGAAACATTTAGACATACTGAAGTTACACACAGTTTCATAGTAACTACCATACTTTGAACATACCAGACTAGGTCTTGTCCAGACTTTCGTTGTTAAAGCCAGATCTGGCAAACACTAGACACACAGATAATTTCACTGACGTGAGCAGTTTGAGAGTTCAGAGGGACAAATGCATATGAATAACTGTTTGCAAGATCTGCTCCTAAAAGTAATCCTTTAGGTTAACAGATTACTACTAAAAATCCAATTTTGAGATGCCGTAATTTTTTTGTTCACTAACTATTCGTTTCAATTTTATGGAAAGACACTTAACTGAAACTTGGAATTAACAAAGATTTAATAAAACAAGTTATGAGAAACTATACTGTAGACATTTACTTAATAAAGACTTACACCATATGCCCAGCACCATCTTCATACAGATGTATTGTAATTTAATCTAATCCCAGAAAAGTATGGTTTCCTACTAGTAGTTATTTTAGTAATTAAACACTTCACAACAATTTAATATTATCTAGGACTTTATTATTTCATACAGAAAAAAAAAAAACACTAAGTCTACCCTTGTAATTTCTTCATCATTACTTTTACTTAATTTTACAAGCACCATAATTTTCTTTGATCTACAGGAAAGGAAAAGCCAAATTATCTCATGCAAAATGTGATGTAAGCAGCATAACATTCACGGTGTTAAAGAAATAAAGGATTTTTTTTAAGAAATGAGAACCCATAATAATTAAAAGACACAGCAAAGCAAAATAACCTATCTTCTTACTTTATAGCTTGGTGGTCTGCTACAGAAAACATATGTACATGGAATCTGCATAATCATTACTTGTATCAGTTACTTGCTGGTATGCACGAAAGTAGCTGAAGTAGGCTTTACATTAAATTTTTTGGGGGGGTTGTTGTGGTTTTGGTTTGTGGGTTTTTTTAAAGGTTTAATTTCTGTGAACGAAATCCTGGCAGGTGCTGAGTGCATCCTACGTTTCCAAATGTAAATGTAATTCCAAAGAAATCTAGAGAATTCAACTCTAATGAAGCAGGCTCAAGGAGCAACACTCGTACATCACGCTTCGGACACACCGGAGCTGTAATCATTACTGGACATGAAGAAACCTTGAACCAATGTGAAGGCAGTTTGCGTACAAGCACAGATTGATGTGATTTTTCTCAATACTCACGCTTTTCTTAGAATACTTGTAAATGTTCATAAGGTCTCAGGGTGTGCTTTGTGTATGAATGACTCCTAAAGGGGAAGCTTTTCATATAGTGCTAGGCGTGCAAAACAGCATATGCTTAGTGCCATCTGCTGGGAGTGCCTGCTCGTACTCTGACTTTACCATGGCAGCTATTAAAAATGTTATGGGCAAAAAAAGTGCACTAGGTTTGCACACATTGAAACGTTTAGCCCTAGCTTCAGACAAAAAAAAATATTTTTTAAAATACAATTTGGAAGAATAGATCTGCACCACAGGCGCTAATATACAAATGGAGAAAGAGCAAGTAAAAACACTTCACTAGCACAACTGATCCAGTGTAACCAGCACGTGCTTAAAAAATAGTGTTTCAAAGAAGAGACAGACGGTCATCCCTATTCTAAGATACCTCGTAACGTTATTTCATTCATTTATCTTTTGGAAAAAAACCCCACTCATTTCTGATCTACATCTACAACTTTATATTAAATATAAAGTAAATACTGCACTGTATTACTTTGTTGCTTAGAGGAAGGACAGAGGTACCATTCCAAGCACCGAAATTGAAATGATACTTTAATTTGTTGTCCTGCAAATATTTAACTGCATGGAGTTTAAAACTGTGTTTCAAAGCCCGATTTACAGCTGTGCTGGCACTTTGCTCCCTTATGCTGAGAGGGCAGAGGTTCCAGAAGGTTAGAAAATCTCTTTCTGTACAGAATTTGCCTTTCAACCAGAAGACGACCAAACTCTGCACCATTCCAGACTCAGGGGGCACACAGCATGGCGGCGTGGTTGCAGAGCTGCAAATCGCACAGAACCGAGTGGTGGGAAAAGTACTAACTTAAAGTGTTACGTTGTAAAAAAATCGTGAGAACTCGGGGCGTTTTCTGCATGTTCAAAAGTTAAAGTCACAGTGCATTGTGGCATTTAAGCAGATGTTGGCTCTAGATCTCATTCCCATGATTAATTTGATACATGCTATACCACTTACTTGCAGCCCCCTCAATACACCACACACAAAAAACCAAACCGAAGGCAAAGCAAGCCTACGTTAATTTATAAGCATCTGGGGAATTTAGATTACTCTTAAAATATGTGAGATATGTGATTGTATATTATTCCACTGTTAGCAGATGAATTTGGGCTTATTTTATACATATATATATTAATATATATATTTATATATATGCGCACACGTATATAAAAGAAGTAGCCAGTCAGTGGAACTCAGTCTATTAATGTTTGCACAGTTATAGATCAAAGGCACAGGAATAAAAAGTAGCGTTAAGAGGTTTTTATTCCAAAATGTGACCACTGGATTTTGCCAGAAAAACAATTTGCCACAATAGCTAACCCAATGCTTCGCAAACAGGTACGCGATAGAAAAAGCCTCCCACGGGCCGTGTTTCTGGCTGACCAACTTTGAGATCTCCTTTTCAGAGCAGGAACAAAATGGCCAGAAGATTGAGCGCCCCCGTTTTAAGGCAGACATCAGCAATACGAGCACGCATCAAAAGGTGCATAATGAGGGCTAAGGAAATTTGCTTACCCTATATTTTTAGGATTTTAAATCTGGCTCAGCAGCAAATATAACAGGAAACCAAGGTCAGGCTGACACAATGTGGGCTATTCTCTCTCTTCCTCAATATGTGTTTGCAGCTCCTATCTAGGTTAATGGGAATTTTGTGCACATGTGGGGGGAAACAGAACACAAATGTTGCAAAAATTGGACTCAGATTTAGTTCAAATAAAATGTAATCAGCTTTAGAAAAATCCATCAGCTTGAAAACTGACGTCTTATCACTGAAAAAATCTTTAAAACATCACCCCCATATGCTTGTTAAGTCCAGATCTGGGAAAAAGTGCTCCTAACATTTTGCACCCTTATGAACTGGTTGTGAGTGTAGTACAAACACCCAAGCTAGTTCTTTTTTGATGCTTCAAACGCTGATCAGCCAGGATTGTATCATTTTTATTTGGGTGTCAAGAAAATCCCTAGTAACCTTCACAATTGACGCAGCGCAGCTTTTATTTTCTCCTACATAACCACGCACGCTGACGTTATTATGCAGACATTACAGATATTGTTGCTGTTGAAGTGAAACACGAAATACTTGTTAGGTTCAAGGTTTTCATGATATAATGAATTCATGAAGATGGGGTCTTATGGCACCCTTCACAGACCTAATGGCAGAAACTGGACATTATATGAAAACTGCAGCTGCATCTGGGCATTAAATTGCATGTTTCCATTTATTTCTTTAGAGAAGCGTCCCATAACTAAAGAATATGCTGTCAGACAAATGAAAGAATTACATTTTAAATTCTGCACATATTTTGTACGTATTTTTTTGTGCAACATATTTTATTTATAATAAAAATGTAAAAAGGGATACATGGAGTGTAACTATAGTATACTGCTAAAGATTCTGGAAAATATTTTTAAGTTATATGATTTAACAGCAATCCATATGCTAAATTCCGTTATGCATCTTTTAAAAAAATTTTTAAATGGCATTGAACACAACTGATTTTCAGTTTCATTCCACTGTTTGTGGGAAGAATGAGGAAAATAATATAAAATTTGAGAGAGAGAATATGTTGGACAAGGAAGCCGGAGAGCATTTCCGAGCATCCTAAAATCTAGGATATGAAAACCCTCACCCAAGCCAGTGACTTTTACCAGAAAAAAAGCAAACAAACTTCTGGTTCAAAGGAAAATTTAAACAAACCAGAGCAACCCATAGCACACCAGTTTCCTGCAGCAGAGACACCCATTCCTAAAAGGGCCTTCATTACGCATGACACAACAAGCAGCACCCATTCAACCTGAGGGAAGCCCACAGGCTCGCAGGGCCACTGGCTGGCTCTTTGTCACCAAATGCAGCAGGTTGAATGCAGACATCACTGTGATATCCTCACCAACAAAACCAGAGGCAAAGAACAGGGGCAAGAGCTGAGTAGGGAAGAAAAAAAAAAAAAAAAAAAGAAAAAAAAAGATGAGAACAAATTAAAACATCAAAAATGTTAAGATACATTCACAGAAAAAACAATGCTTACAATTCTATGAGACCACCACATGGAAGTACAATTCTAAATGCACTTCTTTTCTTAGTAAGTTTAGCCCATTCTGACACACACCCCTAATATTTTGATATATATTACGTAGTATTCAGTGAAACAACTTTCTATGTTACCAAGTGAGAGGGAGGGGTAATTTTCATAGGAAGCATTCACAACAGCTGCTTTAGATACCTAACTTGGAGCAACTCAGGGTGGCAACCTACATGGTCACACAAGTGCAGAGGTTCTAAGGGAGAAACCTCAGGACCTCAGCTAGATAGCAGCAATCCTGCTTTGAACACCCAGGAATGCCCGGCAGATCAAACATGCAGGCTTTTCTATTTATTTTATTGAAAGCAAAATCACACTCTGCAACATTTCTGAAGGGTGAATGCTGGAAACCAGTCATTGCTAAAAATTGTTCTTTTGATGACTTGAGAAACGTGACATTTCATTGTAATAAACTAGCCAGATATCTTAAAACCACAACTTCTTTTTTTTTAAAGGCAGGAAATAATTCGCATTGTAAACTGTCCATGAGATATATTTAAACAATCTTCCGGCCAGTTTAAATATAGCAAACGGAGAGACGGCAGTCGCAAGATTTTATTTTAGAAGGATTTAATGCATGAATACTAATTGTTTCATTTACCCACGTAGGAAAGAGGAAACGCAGCTGCCTTATAGCCCATCCATTCATAGCCGCTTTGCCTCTTTGCTTCAGAAGATTATGTGGCATCGGGGACCGGAGCCAACCCCCACCAAAATCGGTAACAAAGCTCTCATGGACTCTGGTGGAAGCAGGATTAAGCCCCGGGTGGCTAATGAGCAGAAGGGCAGGACTCCCAGCCTCCTCCCAGCTGCCCTCCTTCTGTTTTTGAATCACAGCAGAAGGGCTGCAGGGTGCTACAGCCCAGAGCCGGGGTTTGTCCCGGGCATTCACCCAGCCGGGGAGAAGCTGAGCACGGTCCCATCCTGAAGAACAAGCACACAGCGCCCAGCCCTGCATGGTACCAAACTGCTCTGGAGCATGTCTGATGGAAACGTGCCCGCGTTAACGTGCCTGAGCTCTGCCTTCTCACAGCGCCTCTGTGCTGCTGACGAGCGGCGGCCAGCGGGGGACAGCGGGGGGTGTGCGGCGGGGGGAAAGTGGGCGCCGGGCGGCCCGAGAGAGCCACTTCGCAGAAACGCACATGTCATTGCCAAGAGTGACTGCAGAGATGCTTTTAAACGAAAGGCGAATAAACCCCCTCCCGAGCGGACTCCCGGCTAACGAAAGACGCGGGGTCCGCAGGTAGCGCGGAGGGGGCTGCCCCGCGGGGAACCGCCCGCCCCCCCCGCCGCTCTCCGCGCCCCGGCGGCGGGCGAAGGGCGGACAAAGCCCCGCTCCGGCGGCGGCGGCACCGGGCGGCCCCCGCTCGCCCCCGCCGGCGCCGCCTGGCGGCCCCGGCCCCGCACCGCTCGGGTGCCCCGGCCGCGGGGGCGCAGCCTTCCACGAGGCCCCCCCAAAACCCTCGTCGGCGTGACTGCGCGGAGCGGCTGTTCCAGAGCAGGAGCCCCGACAGCCGTTCTGGGGGTCCACGCCGTGGCACCTTCCCCGCCTGCATCCCGCAGCCCACAGACACGTTCCTCCGTGGTCCTGGAGCGACCTCCCACACCAACACCGCTCTCCTGCTCCCCTCCGTCAGGACCCTAAATCCCGCAAGTGTAAACAGTTTAAAGGAAATTGTTTGAAATTCCCGAGGACTGCAAAATAGATCCTGACCTCTTGAAAATGTCAAGTATTTCAGCGTTCACCAAAATGTTGTTATTTAGTCTCAAGTATTCATAAAGACTCAGAGGATATATAAGTCCTGAAAGCCCAATAAAACATAACTGAGCATTCATGAAAGTATTTTATTGCAGTTAGCATTTTATTCTTTTATTGCTGACATTTTGATTGCTATTTTTATTTACTCTGTACGCTACAGAGATGCCCAGTAACTTGAAGTAAGAGGGGAGCTCCCAGTGCCCAGTACCGTGGGCACACAAACACCAGCCTTGCCACAGGGTGCTTACGGACCAGGGTTAAGAACCGCTTGTAAAGAACCAGTAAAGAGAAGAGCAAAGTCAATTTTCCCCGCAATTAATGCATTTGGTTTGGAGGTGCTTCACACACCTGTCTGCACAGGCACAGAGAACAGGCTGATGGAGAATGACAGTAATGTCCTTGTGACAGGTTAAGATCTTTCCCCTGCTCTTACTGCAGCAGACGCAAGCTTGGCCAGAGCCTTCAGCAGGTTCAGGAACTGGGTCTGTGCCTCAAGTTTACCAAATGGGAACAGCCAGAGCACGACAAGAAACATGGGAGGAAAACACCATCCTGGAAATATCATTACAGGTGGTTTAAACTCCTGTGCTGTGCACACCCAGACCTTTCCAGGTTAAGCAAAGACCCCGTGCTGGTGCTGGAGGTGCTACCTCAGCCCTGAGGGGACATAGCCATGCCGGCACAGCACCCCACTGTATACATCACTTTTATACATCACTACTACTTCTGGGGTTTTGGTGGGTTGGTGGTTTTGGTGTTTGGTTTTTTTTTTTTTTAAACACATGGTGCTTGCTACACTGCCTGCAACACCCAGGACACCACTGGCTCCTCCACAGTTGTCCCCCAGTGTCACCAGACCTCTTGGAGCCCCTTCACCACACTTCACTCTTTAACCTAGCACAACGTGGGCCAGCGTGGATCTCTCATCTCTCTGGCTCTCGTAAGATGGACACTATCCTCAGAGGTAGCCTGTAAATCTTACAAATATAGATCAGACAAATATAGCAGCAACAGCATCACTGGGTGGGCTTCAGGAGCCTTTTGCTAGGATGATACACATTGTAACTCCAGGAAAGCCTTCCTTTTAGGATGTTGACATATGTTAAAGTACTGCCAGCTTTCAAGAGATTCTATACTGTCAATTGCAAAATAATTGCCCCAAAGCAAACATGATTTGTTAGAAAGTAACATAGGGGGTCTGTCAAATTTGTCCTTCGGAAATTAAGAACTTTGTACCTACTCAGGTTATGTTTTCTCAACCTCTATCTGCAACTAGAGAAATTTCTTTGGAAGAGGGACAACTTGAGAGATTAAATTCTGATATTATCACATCTTGCTGTTAAGACCTGTAAGGAAAACATCAAGGGTCTCGGGAGCTGATAACATTGGTTTAAGTTTTTCCATACTCAGTGTTTTTCCTGACAACTCAGGTCCGGAATTCCTAAAATTACGTGGGAGTCCCAGCTCTCACAAGGAAAACGCAAAGTTTTAGCCCTTTACTAGTAAATTAAAAAATAACACAAATTCTTAAGGGAACTGTCTTTTTTTTCTTGCCCCAATAATGAGACCTTCATGGTGTGAGGCTTCTACTTTTTTTTTTTTTTCCACCCCAATTTCCCCACCCCCACCCCCACGTCTCCGGCCCCATTTTGAGGGCAGGAAACAATTAGAGATAGGTACACACTAGCCAAAGAGCCAGGCTCTTATGTCAGGAATTTCTATGTCACTGGAAAAAGCACAAGAGGAAAAATACTGCCACACTGGAGAAACCCAAACAGCCAGAAGTTAGAAGACAGTAAAGGCCTGTGAGTCTTCTATACTCAAGTGTTACATTAACAGTTTAATTTTAATTACTATTTGTTTTGTTAAGTTTCTCCAGTCCAGCAATAAGTTCAAACAGTTGTTTTGCAAAGGTTTTATTTATTTAATTATTTTGACATAAATCAAACTATAACCAAGTGTTTCACTGATAAACCTTAGAGGAATATTTAATGTATACATTTATTCCAGCTTTAGCATTTGGATTTATTCTTTTATTTGGCTTTTGCTCACCTAAAGCTGCTGCCAGTCAGACTCAGCAGACAGAACAGAGCAACCACAGGGCACTGCAGGAACAGAAAGTGCAGCCTAGAGAGAACTGCATGAGCAGGAATTTCAGTGTATCATGGATTTCTGTGTCTAAACAGTTATTTACTCCCTAGACATTTTCCCGTGACACATTCTCTCCTAACACCAAAGGCCTCGGTCTCTCCTGCTCCCCACATTGCACTTGGTAGTTTTTAGGGACTTTACTGTTTGTGGTATGTTAGGTTAGCCATGGTGTGTGCTAAGGGGAGGGGGCAGGGTAAAGGCAATGTTTAATAGCTTATAAGGAGATGTTTAATGGGGTCTGATCCAATAACCATCACTGAGCTCCCAGCTGCGGCAGGAGACTGGACCGGGGGAAAAGTTCTCAGCAGGGGCATGAGGACTGCTGGTTATTTATCAGAGAAAGAAGGGAAGAGTTCCGGTTCCCCCTTGTGATCCAAGAAGATATCTGATCCTGAAACTAGCACCCTTTGCAGTGCACTAAGCTTTCTCCTCACACACATACACACAGCACTGCCTGGGCTACGCATCCCTTCTGTCCTGCCCTCCCAACAGCCTGCTAGAACAACAAGCCTTCAGCCCTCAAAACCCACATACCCCATGAATCGGCATTTGTGCTTTATAATTATATTTTTAGACAACTGCATGCTTCAACGCATTGTACTGCATTTGAAGTGTTCGGCATGAATTTGTAATTTGTAAAGGTAATTGACAAAACCTTTGAAAATTCACCTTTAATGAGAGATTTTAGGCTCTGGATTTTCACACGTTTGTACATCCATTGATAATGCAAACAAGGTGTCTTCACAATTTTGTGATCTGCTATTAAAATACCTTGCAAAAGCTCACTATCTGATGAGACTAAAATACTTTCATCATTAACAGCTAACAACGTGCAGCCAAACATCATAAAGATAATTATAAATATAAGCTTCTCAAAGGTTTATCAAAGAGGCATAAAACACTTTAAAAAAAAAAACACCAAACTTAATTATGTTAGCCTTACAGGTCTACAAAAGAACTGTAGCATTTAACTTGCACTCCTGTCTGCATATACTTTTATACTTTTTTCTCCTCCTCATACAATACTAGCTTCTCAGTTACAGCCACAGAAGTCAGAAGTATTAGACCTGAATTCCCACTTCACTTTTTACACTCTCAATTAAAGCATGTTCTCCATAGCTGTTTGTGCTGGAATGTGCAAACTGAATGGCAATCCAGTCTACTTTTAGGAAGTTTACATTGTGCCCTGATAAAAAGAGGTAATTACTGCCATACCTCATAATATTTGAGAGGAAAACCAGGAAACGTCAAGCTTTAAACTTGAAGTTAGTACTACCATTAGAAAGGAGCATAAACAGTGAAGTTACAACCTTTTTGCTTTCTTGAATTTTACATATTCTCTTACACTGGATTTTGTTTTTACACCCTTCCCATAGCAAATGAGTGTATTTATCATAGAAATCCAAACCTAAAACATACACCTTTCTGCAATACAGAACCTGCAGTCTGACACATGAGAGATTTTCAAATACCAGTTTGGCTAGCACATGATTTAGGATACTGTCAGATTCACCTACAGATGCTTTAATGGCCCTTACTTACAGGAACGACCATTTGCAGCAGGAACAGAAAAGTGCTTAACAGAGGAGTATATTCAATGTCTCACGACATGAAGTGCAGTATCAGCAGGCAGGGCTGGGGCGGGTGTGTGTGCCCCTGCCCGGGCACACCAAGCACAGCATCCGCCGTGGCTGATCAAGCTGGAAGGGGCTCAGCAGGCAACCCCTGAGCCCCACGGCTTCCTCACCATGCCCACATGCCAGCCCTCTTCATCACACGAATCATAGAATCACCTAGGTTGGAAGGGACCTCACAGATCATCGAGTCCAACCATCAACGTAACTCTGACAAAAACCACCACTAAACCATATCTCTAAGCACCACATCTACCCATCTTTTACACACCTCCAGGGATGGTGACTCAACCACTTCTCTGGGCAGCCTGTACCAATGCTTCACAACCCCTTCCGTGAAGAAATTTTTCCTAATATCCAGTCTAAACCTCCCCTGGTGCAACTTGAGGCCGTTTCCTCTTGTTCTATCGCCTGTTACTTGGGAGAAGAGACCGACCCCCACCTCGCTACAGCCTCCTTTCAGGCAGTTGTAGAGAGCGATAAGGTCTCCCCTCAGCCTCCTCTTCTCCAGGATAAACAACCCCAGCTCCCTCAGCCACTCCTCACAAGACTTGTGCTCCAGATCCTTCACCCCTCATGAAGTGGGATAATATGGCCTAGTCTATTAATGATATTGGTTGTATCTTTTTCATATTCTATCTGGGAAGCTTCAGTAGCAATATCTTCTATATTCATCATTTTAACAGCTGGAGTGGGGGAGGAAGAAGAGAAGTCTTGAGGTTGAGATCAGACAAAGAAATAGAAGAAAGCAGGAAAAACAGATGAGGAGGGATCAGACAGCATGGAAGCACTGCTCTCCCTATAGCAGGAACGTATATACTCTCACCTGCTCCCCCTGAGTCCCACTCTGTGATATACAGTGACAAGCAAAGCCTTAGGGACTAATCACCCTCCATATTCCATCCTTAGGCTGCGTATAAGCCTCCCACTGAGGTGAATCAGAGATCTTTTTAGGAGTGCAGCCTTTAGTCCGAGTTTTATTAGCCAAACTTTGCTCCTCCATCTAAGAGAGATGAGATTTCCACAACAGATTTTTAGATTATCGCGCAGGCTAAACTGATTATCTTTCCACTAAAATAACCATTAAAATCTTGGAAAATAAGCCAGATTCTGAAACCTTAGCACACAGTTCAGGATAATTTCACTGACTTCCATTGTTGAGAAAAAAATATGCTAAGTAAGGAGGTAGAGCTCAGTATGTCTGTGAGTTTACGTTTATATTAGAACAGTTATCCAGAATAGAAGAACTATTTATACTTAGAAAAACACTACATCTGAGCAGAGAACAAAGAGATAAATTGAGCTAACATTCTCTCTATCGTCAGCTGCCAAAGATGGGAAGCTCTCAATCCCTTACAGGAATACCCCATTTTGTATGCTGGACTGGCCGCTGCATTGCTTCTCTCTGCAGCTAGTGAAAAACCAGTTTGACAACAAAGAGGCTGGTGTAACTAAAGCCCAGAGGTGTGTCCGGGGGCCTGAGATAACCAAGAGGATAGTCAAAACAAAAGGGTTTTCAAAGGTTGTACCCTCCTAAAAAGTGAGAAAGGGAAAAGCGCATTAATGCCTCCCTGTTCTGCAACTGCTCCCATGAAAGGGAGAACTGCGAGCCTGAATTCTCCTTATTTTACTACATAACGTTTATACACCGCAGGGCAGTGGTACTGTTCCCCTCTGAACAGCCAAAGGACATGGCTCATACAGTGGTGATGAAGAGGACACCTGTGCTACACTGAGTACAAGGGGAGGAGGGGGTTAATTAATTCTCCTTTAAGTAACACAGAAGAGGATCCTTGCTCCAGGGACTCTGGCTTGGTCTTTACGGAGGGGTGTAAAATGGAAGGAGATTTCATTAGTGTAGAGACGAAACACTGCAAGCCTTGTGGGCAACGGATGAAACTGCAAAGAGATAAGACAAAGCAGAGAGATCCCAAGGAGAGGAAGAGACAAGACAAGTAAGGAGTCCCAAGCCTGGGACAAAAGAGCATCCTTGGATAAGGGCCGAAACCAGCGAGGCCCTGAGCCTTGCAAGCACTCGCACATCTGTCATTTGCAGACTGTTTCCCAATAGTTATGACTGGCAATACTTCCCAAAGGAGAGTAAATATAGGTCAATTGGGATTTCCCCCCCTCCCCCGCCCCACCCATTCCTGCTCCTCCCAGAGCTGATGCACCAAAATAGCACTGAGCTGCACTTTCATTTTCCCTGACTTGGTGGCCTGCCAACATACAGCCCATTCCTTTTACGGCAGTGAGTTTATAACTGCAATGGTCATAAACTATTCTTAAATGGGTCTTTTCTGAGAATCACGATCCTTTCAACATCTTGAAAAATATCTAATCTTTTCCATTCCAGGCAGTCGTCTCCAGTGCAGTGGTGAAGATTTAATTGCTTCTGGTGCTCAGATGATGAGATACAAGCGTTCTGGAAATAACCTTTTAATTTAACAATTCCTACTGGCAAGCCTGAAAGCTTTTTGCGCTGCTCACCAATAAAGAAATCATCTTCAGTACTAAAAGAAAAAACAAAGTTTAAAAACTTCTGTGTTACTGCTGTGGATGGAGCTACCCTAGCACTGAAGACATGATACCTATTTTTACTATCAGGTCGATTTGAGTAGGTATGCTCTCCCTCTCCGCCAATATTTGCCCTGTCAAGCTTACCAAGGCAGAGCTAGCAAATTTTCTATTCTCTCTGTTTTTAATTCAGGACAAATCCCATACATCATTTATCAGAAGGTGAAACACAACTTTATTTTTTAGCAGTGAACAGAAGCCTTTCCACAGGAATTTCCATTCTGCTTTTCTGAAACAACTTTGTACTAGTTTTTACTTCTCAAAGAAAAAAAAAAAAAGACTAATTTTGAAGACTAAACAAATACATCATTTGGAATTGGAGTTCTTTTAAATTGTGTTACACAGTGCTCCGTACCTGAGTGGACTTCTTCCTCGGCTTACAAAGCTTATTGGCCTGGCTAACGATACACAATAGATATGTGATACCGGCCATTCCTCTTAGGTAGAATATCTCATAAAAATGAAGCAAAGAGAAAGCCTCCAGCTGAGAAATGGTATGACTTAACAGGACTTCCAACCTTAAACATCAAAAACTCTTGAAAAGAGCATTCTCTCACTTGTCCTAAAATGAGACAGACAAGTGAAACCCTGCCCTGCAGTAGTTTTCTGAGCGCAGAGGGGCTGCAGTGCGGGAGGGGTGACGGAAGCTGCCTTTTCTGCTGCACAAAGAAGCTGAATCCTGAAACACCGCAGATGAGCTGCAGTTGATGACCCTGTTTTATGAGGCACTGTAAGGAAACGTAGAAATGACACTTACTAGTCCACTGAAGGAGACAAGGTCCCCGAACACATCAGAGCTAAAGACAATGGTGATTTCAGTCATGGCTTTGGCCTCCTATTTAATGACTTCTCAGAGTAAAATCTGTATCAGGGAATAAAAAAACCCAAAGAAACAATGCTCCCTGCCACAGCAGGAAGCCGCGGGATGAAGTGCCGCGGGGTTATTACTGTGTATATAAGAAATTACCAATCAGTGAGTCTACAGTCAGCAGGTTTTTAAGATATTTAAAACTCTTTTAATTGAAAAAGTGGTTGGTGCTAATATCTATCTACATTTACAGACACATAATGTGCATATAAACTACTAGAGAAATAAAGTTCTACTGCAAAAGACCCCTATCCTGACATCAGCCTGTGACATTTCATTCAGCATTCAATTCTTCAGCACAAACCATTTGAAAGCTGAATTATCTCCCTGCGTTTTTATAATTTACTACATGAGAAAATAACTTTTTTTAGATCAGACTGTGAATGAGACCTAAGTATTGTCTCATATTTTGTAAAAAAGCTTGTAAGTAAGGCATGGGGTTTATAAAATTTAGTTATGATCTCTCTGTTAGCTGGCATAACTGCATTTCAGACCAATTCGGGTTGGTTGTTTCTTTTTTTATCATCTCAGCTACTAGAAAAGCATTTCGAGTCAAAGATATCATAGCTGCCAATCTCTCCCCAGCAGTCTCCCTTACATGGAAATTTTCTACGTGGCTTTCTCTAAAAACCAATACCGCTCATCACCACAGAGAGGAGCCACGTCCCTTTCATAAAATTAGATATTGCTCATGGGTTATCCTTCAAGCAACAGCCTTCAAATAACATCCTCAGCACGCAGAAGTCTATGCATATGTCAACAGAATAAAAGCACTCTTTAAAAATATACCTTTGATCACCTAGATTGTGTCATGATGGTATGCGGAGCAGCCTTATGAATATACAAGAAAGCCTCAGCCTTTTATCCAAAAATAGTTTAAAAAAATTATAGCATGAAGAAATTCTCATACTGCACAAAAAAAAAAAAAACATTAAAAAATGTCTCACACACTGTAATGGTAACATTAACCATCCTGAAACCAAAGAACTTTTATGCAGTTGAAAATAAAAATAACTAAAAGAACAACTAATGCATACCAAAATAAAATTCCATCAAGTCAAACAGAAACTCATAAGTCTTCCCTAGTCAGAGATGTACTTTTATTTTTATGAATATCAGTGAGAAGACACTACAGCAAATAAGGAAAGAGTATTTATCTTTATGCTTTAAATATTCTTCGCACTTACAGCACAATCAGATGAGTTAATACTGAATGTCAATGACTGAAAAGTGAGAGAGAAAACTATTTCTGTCCTAACAGCAATAAATTTGATTCAAATATAAAGACTATTTGATTTTAAACCACTGCCCAAGGTGGATTAATTTAACTAATACTTCTATTTAAATTTCTGTAACACCATTTTCTTAAAACAAATCTTCACTTGGTTAGGCTATCATTAAGTATGTTGATTAGCAAGAAATATATAACTTTACAGGAAACTTGCTGCCACTATTTAATAACCAGGATTATATGTACATCTACCTGTCTTTAGGCAATTACTGGGAGAAAAACATTTATTCAGGGCTCTTTTTCATTCTTACAAGAGAAAATGTCTGAAGACAAACTTTTTAAAACGGAAAATGTTACTTGGAATTTGTGTGGCTGAATTCCGATTTTCATTCCAGTGCAACAAACATAGCATTTTGGGTTTTTTAATTAGCTAAATATATTTACACTGGAAGCAGGGCACAAGCATCTCCACCTCTAGGCATCCTAAAGCTATTTTTCAATTAATGAACAAAAGAAGTATTAATTCTAGCTAAATTAATTACTTTAAAACCTGCTTTGATTATTTCCCTTCTCTTTAATTCTCTCAAATGACCAGAATGTGAAGGTGTCTCTTCCGCCTCTTTTAATTGACTGAAGATATTAAATCTTACAGCTTTTTCAATTCACATTTCCCAACCCTGAATGCATTCAAAAGACAACAACACTCATCCTATACCTGCCAGCTGGACTTGTAGCCAACAGTAACCATGCAAAACATTTCTGCGCAGCAAGAAGTACCTACCTTTGGGAAAAAAACAGAAATAATTTCTCCTGTTTTGTTAAGAGTGAGCGTATGACACGGCTAATATTGGAGTTATCTCCAGGGTCAGTTCCCGCTGCCTCAGCTGTGAGCCACCTGCGGGCAGGGGCGATGCTGCCTGCTGATGCCAGGGCCGGCAGCAGCCCCGCAGTCCTGCCAGAGCCCCCCAAATGCACATGCCGGGGCTGGCAGCAGCCCTGCAGTCCTGCCGGAGACCCACTAAGTTTACACACCGGGGCCGGGAGCAGCCCTGCAGTCCTGCTGGAGTCCCCCCAGATCCACACACCAGGGCTGGCAGCAGCCCCACGGTCCTTCTGGAGACCCCCAAATGCACATACCAGGGCTGGCAGCAGCCCCACAGTCCTGCCAGAGCCCCCCGAGATGTACACTCCAGGGCTGGCAGCAGCCCCGCAGAGCCAGAGCCCCCCCCAAAAGCAGAGGCCAGGGCTGCGGGTGCCCACAGAGCTGGCTCACAGGGCAGACACACCGCTCAGTTCACCTCTCGTTTTGGAGGGTTACGGGGGAATCAATGCAGCTGCCAAGTTCATTCTCCTCTTCCCTCGGCCTTTTGTTAGTCTCAAGGCTTTGTAGTTCAGCTTCCCATCTGGTTCAATATTCTAAGATAAATTTGGATGTTTTCTTTGCATAATCTGTTCTTAAAAGTGACATCTGTTCCACTTCCTTCAGCAGAGGCACCCGCAGGCAGCCCTCGTCCTGCCAAAGCCTGCTGTCAGGAACTTCATTAAGCCTTGCCCCAAAATACAGTTTGTTTCTGTCCTACTTGGACTCGCACTCCAAAAAAGGAAATCCTACACTTAAAACATCGGGAGTCCCTCATTCCCCTCTTGGTCCTGACATTTCACACTGCTCTCACCAACACATGAGAAATTCCTCAGCGACTCAGACGTTCCCCCCACGGTATCCCCAGTCCCCAGCACAGGACCCTTCCCCTCCCAGTGCCGAGCGCGCAAGCCTCCAGCACCCTTTATCGAAATAAAACGAACAAAGGACATACTAGTTCTATGTCCACCTTTAGGTTCTTTGCAACAATAATTACTGCTTAGAATTCTGATATATTTGTTCGGTATGTTATTTTTATAGCATTGGTATATTCGTACAGAAAGATGCTCATTCTCTTACATTTATGTGTGTACTTAGATATTCAGAGAAAGAACTTATCTAGATGTCTGGAAATTTTATGTAGTTGCTAGGCAAAACAAATAAGACCATTAATAAACCATAAGCTATGATCAGTCAAGCCCATCTGCAAATTTTGCTATTTCACTATTTGTAACCCAATACAAAGAAAGCAACACACACAATAGATTAGCAGGTAGGAAATAGGTTGATTGCCCCATATACTTCCATGGCAGTATTTAAGAAACAACAAAGGTAATCATATGAAATAGTTGCAGTGACTCATTTCAAACCATTGAAATCTGTGGCACAGACCTTCCCCTGCAGACAAACTGTCAGTGGAGCACAACAGTCCCTCGGATCCGTAATGAACTATCTTTTCAATGAAGCTGCTTTTTTTTTTTTCTGAGAGGGAGAGAACTTTACCAAAATCTTTCAAGCTTTCCTTCTCGCTCCTAGGAACTCACTTCAGGTGCTATCAACTGACCACCAGAAATTAGACACGTTGATGTTGAATCACTGTATTCCCAGATGACGGAGCTAACTTGTGTGTCTGCCACCTTCATCTGAGGTTGCTCTTCCTCCTCCAACAGGTCAGGAAATTTATCCTACAGTGTTTGGGAAACAAGCTGGGGTTTGTTGGAAAGGAGCAAGCACCTTGAAGGATTTTTAAAAGGCTTTTGCCTTTCCAAAAGCTCAGGAGTAAGCTCACAATGTCCATTTTTAAAAAGGGAGAAAAGAGCAACTGGTGAACTACACAGTCATAAGCCTAATTTCAACACCCAGAAAGCTTTTGAAACAAATCACTAAGCAATCCATAAACAGGCAACTGAAAATTAGAAAGCAATAAGCTGCCAAGATTGACTTGCCAAAATCTAACTCCATCAACCAACATATTTTCCTTCTTTCCTTCTATTTTAGAAGCAGGAGGAAAGCAGTAAATCCAACAGATCTCAAATATAAAATACTTTTTGACAGAGTGAACTGGAAAAGCACCTTCTGGATCAAGGTCCTACAACACGGGTACAGAGAGCTGCTTGAAAAAACACACTCATTCAGCACTTCTCCTACTGACATGGGTCAAAACCCAGCAAAACCCAAACTCAAACTGCAGCAACACCAACCTACAAGGACTATGAAGGATTCTAAAGAGCTGAGCAGAACTCAAGATGGTCTTAACAAATTGGAGAAACGGTCAAAAAATCAGTAAGATGAAATTCAATTCAGCCAAGTACAAAGAACCACATTTGAACTTCAAATGAAATCCTCAAATGCACAAAACCAAAAGGAAGGATACCAGACCAGCAGCAGTACTGCAGAAAAGAATGTCAAGGTTACAGTGACAAAAATTTGAGCCAACAGTGTCAAACTATTAAAAAAAAAAAAAAAAAAAGCAAATTACATTCTGGAGTTTATTACAGAGAGAAGCATAATACATAATAGCGGGGGCTGGGGAGGAATCTGCTCCTCAGCAGCAGTGAGGTATCAGCTAGAATATCCTCCTGGTTTGGGGTGTAGGACAGAGGCAAGTGAGGAAAGTCCAGAGGAGAAACTGAAAAAGAGAGTAGTTCAGAAAACCAAATCCCCACAAAAATTTTTTAAGAACTTAGTTTGTTTAGTCTACAAGAGTGACTGCGGAGATGGGATAATGCTCTGAAAACCTGCATCTTGTCTTAAACAGCATTACATCACTCAGCTACTACACTGTCTATATTACTGTCATAGTTATTACTGGACTGTCGTTAGACAAAAACGCACTACTCTGTAATTTATATGTAACGGAGCAGCAAAAACGGCTTGTTTTCCCCCAGACAGTTACTGCATTTCACATTTTCAAGGGCTTCACAGGCAGAGTCTTAGGGTCTTGCAAAGTATCTGCTGTAATCCTTCCCCATGTGCTTCAACGACCACTAAAATAGTTTGGTACAACCCAGCACCTTATCAAGCTCAGAAGCGAGTAGCAAAGCTGCCTTGTGGTTTCGGATGAGAGATGCCAGGTTCTGTAGAAGATTAGAAACCAGCAGCATCTGGTGGGTCCCTTCCTGGGTGAGCCACTGATTTGCTACACAAGTTGGTGGAGATCTTGTCCCTTATGTGTGCTTGCTTTTAAGTAAAAGCAAGAGCACGCAGAAAAAATGTGCAGACAATTCAATTTGGTTTCTCTTATGAAAAGAGATGTTAAAAGGTGTGCTGTCAGCACAGAGTATTTTTCCACTGTATATACAAAGACCTAATGAAACACTGATTTTAATCCTGAAAAAACAATAGGAAAAATTGAGGATACAGTCTAAAAGTGCGGTTCCCACAGCAAGCCGTGAAATACTAAGGCTTTGACCAACAGGGCCAATTTTCTTTTTCTGCAGTCATTCAAAAGCAGAAATGACAAAGCTATAGAAAACCCTAATCACTTTATTTGTGGAGTTTCTGAATTTGCATCTCAGCGCTTTAACTTCACACAGCTGGCTGATCCACCTCAACTTTTCCACCAGTTGCCAGGCTGACAGCCTATACATCTGTTCCTGTCCTACCCCCTTTCTCTCCCTCAAACTCGTGCTATGGCTACTGACAGTGCTGTTGGCGTGAAGGGGTAGAAGCCTGACCAATCTGACTTGCAAGCCTTGGTTTTGGCATCATTCAGGCTGGATCACTTACTAGTACAACTTCGACCTGAACTGAGTATAAGCTGTGGCTGCTCATCATCAGGACGTGTAAAGAGAGACCTGCATTGGTTTCATGTTTAACTTCAAGCTTCCTTCCAGCAGCAGGATGGTGACAATCTGGCCCAGGTGGCAAAGCCTGCTTGTACAAACTTAACCATTTTTCTTAGCCGATTTGAGCAAGTACAGTAACTTTACACTAAACCAACACTTGCTCTTGAACCAGCTGCAGGAAACCCAAGGCCAGACTGACCATGCTGCCAAACACCCGCCGCACGCACTGAAAGGGACATCCATGCGGCTCTCACCCAGCCAACCCACCGCTCAGGTCCTCCTGTGGTGGTTAAAATCACCTACGCTCCATGCGTGCAGCTGGAGGCACAGCCTCCCCCATGGATTTCCCCCGAGAACAGAGAGGAACAAGAACAGGGCAATCCCTCAGCCAGACCAAACGCTTTCTGAGCTGTTTTCTTTTGGCTGGCACAGATCACTTCCCCAGGAAGCTGCTAAGGTTCCTTGTGTTTTGGTTGTTTTCCATTTTCATTGTGTGGTCGGAGTGAAAGTGGTGGCATTTGGCAGCTACTTTCCATCAGCGCTATTGTTCTTGCCTGGTAGTGGGGATTTTTTTTCCATCAGGTGAAACGCAAAGGCATTGTCCCTGTTTGGAAGCACACAGTGTTAAAGAGACCCCTGGGGAAATACTTCCAAATGCCACGCACGACATTACTCTTAAGATTTCTTGGATGTGGTAACACTTCCCAACAAAACAATGCGTTAGCACACCATGTACGTTTTTTTTTGCTAAGCTGCTGCTCACATTTCAAAGAAATCATTAATCACGACGTTCGGATGCTACTGAAAGGAAAGAGCAAACTGGGGAGCTCTGCAGAAGTCCCGTCCTTAGACTTCGTCTGGGGAACGCTCAAAAACTGAATCACGTTTAAATGCAAAACTTACTGGAAAGATCATTTCCACTGCTCAGCCTAAAAAAAGAAGTTCTTATGCTATTAATCATATTACAAAACAATGCTGAACTATAACTTAAGTCCGTGAAGACCGCAAAACCGTGTTAGCACCTTATAAGTTTAAGCATTGTTCTTGCCTATTTTGGGCTAGTGTCGTTCAATTCCTCAGGTCTTAAAGTCCTTACTGAGAAAAGCCTCTTTATTCCCAGTACCAGTTGCTTGATTGTGTGGTTTTCAGATAATGCTATTGGAATTGAGGTTGCTAAATGAGAACCAGAAGGCTGGAGCTAAGCAGATAAATTATAATTTCCAGTTACCTCACCATAAATGGGGTTCCCAAAGAATTCTTCTACCCTATTTTCAGACAAAACATAAGGATCACCATCTTCACAGATTAAGGACACAAAAATCCCCATTAAAACCCAGAATGACATTCTTCATCTTCTGGTAGAAGTTAATGATGCAATACGTGCTCCCTTCCTTTTCTTAAGTGGTTGGTTGGAAATTACTTTTAGAACGCTGCTAGTTGGTTATACATTCACAAATTTCCACGGAGGAGGACTTAAATCTCTAGTTTTGTGCCTTTTTTTTTTTTTAAGCTAGTACATATTAATAGTTCACTGAGAACCTAAGATCCTTCTGAGGCAAATGAAATATCCGAAAAGATAATAATACCATCCTACAGAAGCAACAAGAGTGAGGGAAGGGAAAGTTAACCTGCAGCCACTTCTTACTCTATGAAACACTAAAAAAAACCACCCCAAAAGCTGGCAGGTTTTTTGTTGTTATGCTTTAAAGATCTGTGGCTTGTGTAGAGAAAGTAGCCTCTAAATAACTCCATGTATGGACATGATTATTCCAGAGCAACAAACACCCTATTTCCATCTAGCCTTGGAGTCTCATCCAAAATAAGCATACCGAGTTCGGAGTTACTCAGGGAAAGATAAATCCATACCTGACTTTATTCTACAGTAATTCCTAAACACACTGTCATAAATACACCAGGAATTTGAGGGTCCATTTTTCTGGGGGTCTTTTGTCTAAAGGAGCCCTTAAACAAATCAAGGCTAGACCAAGCTATAATTAGGCTGATAGTTTATCCCACCTTTCCATCAGCTAAAGCCTCCACAGCTTAAGTTCATAGCCTGGGCACTGCCAAAACTGCAGCTTTTAATGAAAAAAAGAAAAAGAACAGGAAGGGGGAAAGACGGTTGTATATCCCTACCTATGACTAGTACAATGTTGCGTGTAGCTTAAGAGTTGCTCCTTAATGAGGACGCACTCCCTTGAATTATGCAGCTCAACAGAGCTATCTCAAAATTGGATGGTTTTGCTGCATCGCTGGCTTGTAGCGATGCCAGTCAGATGCAGACGGGCAGACTTCTTAACCTTCTGGCTGAGAAGATTAAATCCTTAATAGAGTGATCTCTTCTCTCCCCTATTCCCCCCTCTTTTAAAATAAGTAACAAAGGAACATTCAACAATCCACCTAAAAGGGAAGCTTAATTTTCTCGCATTTCTAATGTAATAAAATAGGCTGGACCTCCAACGATATCAAAACAAGTATCATCTTACAAAGCTGACAGAACGTGAGTAGGTAAACAAGATCCTCCCACACCTTCATAAATATTAGGGAAAAGGACCAAATATCTTCCCCATGTGCAAGTTTCCCTTATCGAACAGCTGTAAGGAATTCTTACAGGATGTACAAACATAAAAATCTGTATTGACCAAATCCCTGTGAGAGCATATAACCACCACCACTTGGAAAAATAAGCAAGGTCACTCAGTCAAAAGACTTTATTTTTGTCGAGGATCAACTGCTTTATATGGCTTTGCTACCAAATATAGAAACGTTACCCCATATACAAAGGCACTATTTTTAAAGATTCTGCTTTTGGGGGAAAACCAGAATACTTCTTTTCCTCCTAAAAGGTGTTTCCAAATGTGTATTACAAAGATCCAAGGAACGTCAGGCAGGAAAAGGACTAACCAACCACATTCTGGACTGAACTATATATGGCTTAACTCCACTAACTTTGGTGGGTTAGAGAAATCAATGCAGAACTTGATTTTAAAAAAAAATAATCTTGTTTCATCTCAGAATTCTAGGATTATTTAGTAACTCTTGTTAAGCTGTTCACGATGTTTAATTCCCTATTTAAAATTTAAAAGACAATTAAGAAATACTATTCTAAAATAAGCCATGTCTACAGTAAGGCAGGCGATTCTTTTAGAAACTATGAGCAAACGTCTGATTAAGATGACAAGCCACATGGAAACTCCTTCCAGAATCAGACTTAAAGGGCACTGTTACCAACCAAATTTGGCAGACGAGGAATCATGACGAACTGCAAAGGCATGCAGCAGTGCAATAAAAAGTTGGGAATCATCAGCAAAGAAGAGGGCAAGCACTTGTGTCAATTCAGCGAGGGCAAGAAACACAAACAGGGCAAATTCTGAGCGTTAAACGCTGGATTCGGATGAATTGGCGCTGTGCCACGGTGGGAGTGGAGCTGGCTCTCCCCGTTACAGACTGCCCCTGCCATAAACAAGCCGTATCGGAAAGGCAAAGTATCTGCCTATTGCAGGTATCTCATTCCGACATCTATCTTTCAAGAGAGCACAGTTTCAGAACCATTTTCATAGTAACAAGGGGAAGCTTAAAAGAGAAAGAACTAAAAGCATGACATACATAATCTAAGGCTTTGTGCTTTCTTAAAACCTGTGTTTAAGGTCAGAACTCTTACAGGGATCCGATGTTTATCGCTAGATAACCAGAGACCTTATCTATACGTAGATAACATACAGCCTTATCTGTAAAGATCCATCGTTAGGTTTGGTATTTTTAATACACGGTTACCGCTATTTAAGATCACCGCGCCTTCAGACAGTCCTTAACTCTGAGGGGATGGCGACTAGAGTTTCAGCTCAAGCAGGAAAGCCAGCGTTTATAGCAAGTCTGACAAAGATTACAGGAAGCTTAACTGAGTCTCATTCCTATTTCCAGGAATACCAAGAGGCACCAAGTACAGCTGCGTTAACTTGGAAAGGGGGCAGCAAGAAATAAATTATATACTTTGCATCCACCGTGTTTGTCAGCAGCGCAACCCAGGGCAAACCCAGCGAGCCAGCGCACCGAGCTCCCTTCGGAAAAGGGCGACCCCGTTCTGGGGGCGTACGCCAAGTTTGAGCTCCTTTTTTGACCGACGAAGCACAATTTACCGAACAGGCGACGGCAGCAGAACGGCGGGCCAGGCGCCGCTCCACCGAGCCAACTCTTCTGCCGTCCATCCCAGAAAGTATTTACCTCGTTTCCGAGGCAGAAGCGGCGGCAGCGGCGGGCAAAGGGCGGCCGGAGCCTGGGCCGTGTCCCGGTGTTCCGCCGCTGCGGCGGCCGGGATGGAGGGCAGGAGGGCGGGCGGACAAACCCTGCCAGGGGCTCCGTGAAAGGGGGATCAACCCGAGCGCCGACCCCAGCCCTCCCACCGCTCCCCGCAGGGTCTCCCACCTCAGCGGGGACCCGGCCCCTCGCCCGCCCCAGCCCCGGCAGGTGCGGCCCGGCCCGGCCCGGCCCCCCGCGCCGCCGGGGCCGCTCCTCCCCTCGCCCGCGCCCCCGCCGCAGCCCCCGGCCCGCCCTCCCTCCCCGCGGCGCGGCGCCGGAGGGGAGACGGAGGGCCGGGTCCTACCTGCGGCTCCTGCTGCGGCCGCCAGCGCCAGGCAGAGCGCGGAGAGGAGCGACGGCGGCGGCGCAGCGCGCATGAGGGGAGGCCCGAGGGAGCGAGCGAGCGAGCGGGCGGGCGGCCGCGTCCCGTCCCGTCCCCCCCCTCCGCCCCCCGGGATGGCGGTGACGGGCCCGCCGCCCGGGGAGCATGACGGGAAATTCCTGGGCACCGGCGGCCAACGCCAAATATGAACATGGTGCCGGGGAGACACCCGGCCCGGCAGAGCTGGGAGGCGGCCGCCCCCGGCGCCGCCGCAGGCGGGCGGCCTGCGTCCAGACAGCCAGCGGGGAGGGCCGGCAGCCCGTCCCGTCCCGCCACCCGCCGACCTTTAATCGACGGGGAGCGGCTTCTCGGCCTTTTAGAAAATTATTTTCGTGCGGGGCAGAGGAGGGCACGCAGCACCGGCATCCCCCGCCCCGCCCGAGGGGCCCCGTCCTACCTGCGCGGCCGGGGGGAGCGCGGCGGGAGGGCGGCGGGGGGGGAACAGCCCGGCCATGGCGGCGGTCGGCGGCTGCCGCTGCCGGCCAGAAGCCGGGTGAGCCACCGAAACTGATCACGGGCAGCGGAGTTACGACAGCTCTTAATGCCCCCCTTAGATATCTTAAATTAAAAAAAAATATAAATAAAAAGGCGGGGGCGGGGGGGAGCACGGACAGAATTAGAGCGAAATTTTCCCTCCTCCCGCTCAGCTTCCACAGGGAAGAGCTCAAAGTGAGCTGGATAAATGTATGTAAATAAAAGGCTCAGAGAGCCTGCTTTGGTCTTCCCCTACAACCCTCCAACACAAATCATCAGTAAAACAATTTTAAAACAGCATAGCATAAATGTAATGACGGGGCCGGGGAGGGGAAGTATGTTTTCTGTTACTCTGTCAAAAGCCCTTTGAGGACTTTTTCTATCTCAAAATACAAGAAATAAGCTGAAAACACAAGGCTAAGTAAGACCCTGTCAGTTATAACAGATCAGAGACCGCGGCCTCCCCAGAGTCACGGTAAGGCCTCTGCGCTCCCTGTGGACAAATTCCGGACAAAGTTCATTTAAGTGAAGCTGAAGCTGTGTATTTCAGCTCACAGTCCCAGCTGTTCAGCTCCAAATCACAACCAACATTAGAAGTTACGTGGCTACGAGGAATTAACCTCCCCCCTCATGCCCCTGATGAGAAGAGTATTCAAGTCAGAGAAACATCCAAATATGTGGAAGGTGAGACACATATAAAAACCCCTAATAAACCTTTAATTCGAGTTTGTTTTGGTTTTTTTGTTTGTTTTTACAGGACAGGGTGACAAATTACAACAAACATCTGATTTTTCTCAAATGTTCAGGTATTATACACATTCCCATCTGTCTTGCAGGAAGGGATATTGGTCAACAGTTTAAGGTAAAATAAGCTGCGTAACAGTACATATTACAATAATAAAATGTACAGTGTTTACAAGAAATATATTTTAGAAGCAAGATAGATGCATTTGCATCAAGGCGACCTTTTAAAATGCCACAACTATTTTTACATTCACTCTTGCAACAGGTCACAAGATGGGGTCACTAAGGTCAGGTTAACAAATCACTATGATGCACATCAAATACAACAAAATTAGTTTATATACATATATATAATACATATACATGTATATTATACATATATGTATATAGTAAAACTCATCAAAATCTACCAGACCTGGCACAATCTACTTACCCATCAAAAATATGTACTTGTCCTTGGTAAGTAGAATTCTGCATGGCTGATTATATATTATATATACTCATTCATTAGCATCTGAGACATAAAACTGAGGATTTAAAATTTTTCGGTTAACAAACTCTCCAATAATAAACATGGTGCCCACAAAAGCACAAAGGTAAGGCACAATAGGATTTTCTGTTGCAGAATAGTGTGCATCATGTTTACTTAACCATAAGAAAAACGTGCATTATTTGTGCAAGTTCATGCTGCAAATCCATCATATCTACAAAGTAAAGTGAGTTTCAGTAAAATTCGTGGGACTGGTGTGCTTCCAGTCTCACCTCCTACAGGATATTTAGCTGGATAATTAGATAAAATTGTTGTAGGAGTGGGGATTAGTAAAGCCGATAATCTTAGATTTGCAACTAAGCTTCTCAGCAACAATTTTGTACTTCTAGGTAAATGTTAGTAAATTTAAAAGCTTGGAATCACAAGATTTACCGTCAGTTTTACTTCTAGTTCACATCAGCCAAAATTGTTGCAAGGAAGTAGGTACCTTTTAAAATTTTAACGGGTAACTGGTTCATTAAAACAATGTATAATATATTGGGAAAATCACTTAATCCCAATGGTATTTTGTCACAGCCCTGGCAATTGTAATAATAAATACAGCTTTTCACAAAATATTTTTCCAGTATCTGCCAATTGCTTCTTTATTGCTCGCAAATTTGAATTCATTACAATTGGTATCAGACCTTTCACATAAAATCATAGTCAGGTATTTTAATATAAACCTTATAAAAGATATTTAACCTGTATCTAACACTTTTAAGGTATTTGGCCTCTTGTCATGGTACAGCCAAAACCATATAAAACATTAGGTTTTGAATAAAATAGGAAGCTTATTCACTGCTTCAATGCAGACATCCTCACAGAACACAACCATTTTTGCCACCACCAGCATTTACATTTATATACAAAACCTAGTACATCCGCATTCAGTTCGTTTTCCCTCACACTTATATGCAACCACTAATGCCAGATTAACTTTCCCCATACCCTAGCTGCAGAAAAAGATTCTTATACAGCAACAAAAAACTAATATTGACTGAAAAAGAAATTATTTTTTTTAACTTATTCACCATCAGGAACTGTAGGTTGGTTGGTACAAAATACCCACAAGATTTATTTCACAGGAAACTATGGAAATACAGGAAGTCTTCTTTTCTCCATGCTTTTGTATTATCAAAAACACTTCTTGGTGCAAAAATACGGTCACCACATCTGCAAATGTATAATGAATTCGGTATTCCTCATGCAAAACTTAAATGCATTGGTTTACTACAGCCCCGGAAAACTTCCTGAAGCAATTTTTTTTCTTTTTCTTTTTTGTCAGCTCAGTATTACTGCCTCATTGCTAAGTCCCTTTGGAAACAAGATTTCTGGAACGTTCAAACTTTTATTTAATTCATTAAAGTATTACATACAAAAAGCACTAAAAAAGGAAGACGGCAGCCAAACAGGAGAATTCCTGTAGCAAGTAACAGTCCTAGCAGTTGTAGAAAGTCTTCTCAGGAACTTCCCTGAGAATTAGTTGTGCCTGTCCGAAGACGCAGATGTGACATAGAGTTCATGTGTTTGTTTGATGGCTTCAGTGGAGTGTTGCAAGTAAGAGCCTGGGGAAAACGATGGTGATACCGATCTAGTCGCAGGTATTTTACCGTTACCAGCTTTCCTATGAGGCAAAGAAATAGGAAAAGAGAAACCTTCTAGTTCAGTATTATTACATTTTGCTTCAGGACATAATACACACAAACATGGCATTACACTGAAATTAGTTTTCCAGGTGATGACTAATAAAAAGATCCAGTTTTTGTTACAGCTCAATACTTTATATATAAAACATTTCACCATTTAAAAGAACTCCAACTGCACCCATCTTCTGTCATTTCTACCCATGTTTTGTGATAAACCCCCATTCCTTACCATCAAACCAAGAGCCATGTAATGCCTTGAAAGCCTTTCCTGCATACTCTGGAGAGAGACACTTCACATATACACAACCCTGCATGAAGAAAGAGAGGTTGTGGGTTTGGGGTTTTTTTGTTGTTTTTTTTTTGTGGTGGTTTTTTTGTGTTTTTTTTTTTTTTTTTAAGAAATCCAACAGACAAAGATAAAAATAAAGCATGGAGATGTTACTGTAAAGACACTCACCTCACGTGAATTTTTGTCAACAGCAATATGAACAATTCCGTCATTATCACTGCATTTCTCCAAGATTGCTTCTTGAATTGCTAGATGCCAGTGATCACCTATTTCCCTATGCAAATAATGAAAGATTTAATTAAGCACATTATTTTAAAAACATTCACAACAATCTCATCCTTCCCCACCAAGTTTGGTTTCTCTGTAACTTGACATAATTTTCTGTTAAATGCCTTTGGGACAGAATTAGTACTTTAGCTATTGAATATGCAGTAAATTGGATCCTATGTTCCACTTTAGAAAATTCAACCCTAAGAATCAAAAGGAATAATTCTGTATTTGAAGGTGTTTGTTCTCCCCTTCCAGCAACCTGCCATCACCTTCCTGTCTGAAATGGCAAGCAGTCATAACTCCTGTCCCCACAGCTGCTCGGAGGGGCTGGCCGTCGTTCCAAGGAGAAGGCCACTCCTATGCTGCTCCTACTGCAGTGGAAGGAGAGCAGGGGAAGACAACAGCATAAAGGCCTCTGCCCCTTTACTCCATCACCCCTACCAGCAGTCACAGAAGCAACGTCACATGCAGAGCTTCAGCAGGCTGAAGGAGCTTTATAGCTACTCAGACACTGGTAATCGCCGAAATACCTATTCGCTATCCCAAACAAAGCATCAAATTGCATTCCTCCCATAGGATACTGATAGAACATGCCAATCTAGATCCAGAAATGGAAGTTATTAAAATCAGATTCCAATTTTGGGGGCTTTTCACAAAAATTATTTTATCGTTAAGATTAACCAATCTTTAGGTACAGCATCAGAGAAAGCCAAAGTCCATGTATTTTTGTGAAGGTACTACAAGAACTATCTAGTCCTAATAAAATAAGTCTAAGCAAAGGGAAAACAATTTCAACAGCCTTAATACACCTTTAAGCCTGCCTGAATAGTCTTTACACAAAAAAAAAACAAACAATGAACTTACTCTTTCAATAATACTATCAAGAGCTTTGGGTAGTTTTAAAGAGTTTTCTTTACGTAAGGCCAAAATTCTTGAAATATTTGGTCTACCTTCCTCCTTATTTATGAAAAAGTAAGTGGGGGATGGACTGTACACAGGGAATTTAATTGGTCAGGGTGTTACTTAGATCTGTCAAGCAGGACACTAACACAACACTTCAAGGACTCCGGCAACGTGGAATGTCAGATTTGTTTCTGTCATTTGACCTTGACTGGTTAGAGGATCAGACTTTCCAGTTGATGCCCCTTACACAGGCAGATCGTATATAAAAAAAACAAACAAAAAAGTGGGAGACGGACACAAGGATGCAAAGAAGATCCACATGAAGGTCCTACTAGGAGAGAGAGACCTTCCAGTGGAAAACACCTACAATTTAAAACCCTGCAAAATTTAGGAGAAGATGCACCCTACTCAGGTTGGAAGAAAAAAAAAAAAGTTTTCTTTTTATTAGATAGCTCAAAATGAAGGGAATATACAAGTCTCCTTCCCCTTTTCTAACAGTGTAAACAACAGTATTTTCTAAATAACATGCTATGCTCAGGATGTTTGGGAAATAAAGTAATTCCAAGTCACAAGAGCCAGGAGCTTTAAAGGTCCCCTCCAACCCAAACTATTTAAGATTCTATCAGATCTTGACTTGGGTGCATTCCTTCCCAGCCCAGGACTCATGTCCAGGTTTTCTCAAGAAGCACACTGTCACCAGCAGAAAGCCAGTTACCATAAGAAGAGATCATATTGTTAAGAGTATGCAATCGTCTTTTCTGCTGTCTGTTCTTCCCAAACACTGACATCACTCCATTACTCCCAAGTGCTCATTTCCTGTTTACAAATCAAGCAGAAGTGCATTCTCAGTCTAGTCTGCTTTTTGTGTTTTGCAGACCTGGGACACGAAACATCACGAGTTACCAACTAACTTGGATTTTCCGTTAAGAAATAGGCTCCCAACAGAATGACTTGCCCATCCTTGATCCTGCACACGTATGTTCCATTAGCCATCAATGTGAGTCTTGCAGGAAACGCTACCTGTGCTTTGTGAGCCATTCTTTTTACTGACTTAGTGGTAGATGCAGAAATGTTAAAACGGGCTTGTCCAAATGATGCCTAGACTGGTATTTTAAAAAACAGGTTTGTGTCTGGCACAGTAAATGCCTAGAACATACACGCAAGTTTAGGTCTGCTGCTGTGGTGTGAGGGTTCACAATGTCAGGTAAATTTTATTATTTTTGGCAGTAGAAAGAAGATTATTTATTCTGTTAGCATTGATAAATACAAAATAACTGGTATATTCCCTAGATGATTCTCAGATCAAGAGAAAAGACCTCTATTATGGATGGCTGCTTTTACCAGCTACTGGCATATTGCTGAAAAGTACTTAGTCATTTATTGTTAGTATACAATAGCTTGACTTAAAGAGCAGCTAAAACCTGATTTTGTTAAACATACCTTGCACCCACAGCAAATGTCAAAGCATTATGTGCCAATCACATACACTGGTACATTCTATGTTTCAGGAAGTCGCTAAGGCATTCATTCCTTTCAGATCCGGGACAATAACATAAACCTTCCTCTTTTGATAAAAGCAGTTGAATAAAGTAGTTTGTCTTGCACTGAGGGTTTTGGAGGTCAGTTGGTTTTTGTTTGTTTTTTGCATTTTTTTTAACATTACTACAAATGTGTGATAAAAAGTACTTCCTTAAGCAGCAGTCCACTGCAAGACAGCTAATGGAAGAGGAATGGGCTGGGGCATGCAATATGGAATTGAATGAAGTATCCCACTAGGACTATAGTCCAGCAGGCCAGTAATGGAGTTAGGTCAACTTCCGAAAGAAAAGGTCTAAAAAAAAAAAAATTATTAGAAGTTGCACTGTTCAAATAGCTGACTCAAAGTATACACTAAAGAGAAGCGTCAAAAGAGAACAACTCCTAGTCTATAATTTTTCTTTTATTTTTTTTTTATATACACTAGCTGGGCACAGACTAGGTCAGTACTGAAAAACACTGAAGTTTACAGCAAAGAGATAGCCTATCAAAGGGAGATAACATCTCAGTTACTAGTTCCATTAACAGCAGACATTTTGAAGAGCTAACATTTTGAAACAAGAAAGCAACCAATACAGCATACCAATAAATACTGCAGTGATGCTTCATTAATGGATTTATTTCAGTATTACTCAGTCTAACCAATATACCTCATGGAGTCTCCTTTGTAGCAAGGACAATAAGGACGTGACAATAAGGGTGTTGATCTCACCCAAAATTCTCAGAAAATCTCATCTTTTATTTCAGCCTCCTACAGGAAGATCAGTTCACCTCAAGAACAATGCCTAGAATTTCAGTCTTGCTCACCCTACTGCAACCTGAATGTTATGAAAGAAGCGATAGTTGGGGTCTCTGCCCATGATGGTCGTTAAGTCCTAAAGCCATTGAGAAAGCAGGTTTTAGAGTACTCTATGCTATGGATAACACAGTCCTCAGCTAAATTAGGTAACAGCTTTACAATTAATAAGGCAAGGAACTAAAATAATTAAGTGTGGTTAGAAACAGAAGTGAAAGAATTGAAGAAATATATCCAAACTTTGCAATCACTTGTGTCCGTATTCTGGTGTTGTCTCCTACTTCCTGTTATTTCCTATTCTAATCAACAGCTTTTATTTTCCACTGAACTTCTCAGATTCTTCAGTCCCAATTAGCACATCACTTCTACTCTGTCAGACAGCATAGCATCTTCGTTTTTCCCTTATATAATCACATCAAGGAATAAATTACTTCAGAGGAGTTATTGGAAATCCTATATCTCTTTGCACTGAACAAACCAGGCTTCAAAGATTAGAAAGGACTACCTGGCATAACCTATGTGTTAGTCCCCAACTCCTAACATTATCTAGTCCACAGCCAGTGGAGGTACTAACAGGACAATAGATGAAGCTTTAAAAGACTACAAAAAAAATTATTCTTCCTTAACTCTTGGCATGTGAAACAAGGCTTGTTACTTATTAATACACAGTATATACTTCAGAATTATATACGAGCATTAGAAGCCAGTACTCTGCAGTAATTGGTTTAAACCCTTCCCACTGCAAAAAACTCATTTGCTTCAAAACTAGGCAGTCACACTGCCAAAATAATAACTTACTTAAATTCAGCCTTTTAAATACAAACTGTGCAAACTCTAGAACAGTCTAAATACTCCAGAATACTTAACAATACTTCAGAAACTTACGGTCTGTTGTTAAGCCACATGAATCTCCCCTGTCAGCCGATATGACTGAACGTTTACAAAATTAACGAATGGAGAAAGATCAGCCATTGCTCAGAGTAGTTTAACTAAATGCCACACTCTTCAAGTGACCCAAAGATACAAAGCAAGACAATGAAGGACAGAAGACTGACAGCAAGATTATTTATGTCTTCTCATAGATGTTAAGAAGATTATTTTTTTTTTTTACAACCCATTTGTTTCTTTTGAGGTATTCATGTTTACTCACTTCTGCCAAACCCCTCTCAGAGAAAAGAAATGGACCCTTCCAAAAGAATACAGAAATACAGGTGCGTAGCTGTTTTTACTTACATAACTGGATCAAACATATTGCGAATCTTTAGACATGGCGTCAAGCTGTTTGGTGGTGAATTTCTTCTATCTAGATGAAATGCTACAAAGAAAAATAAACGTAATAGCATTTATTGACAGGCATAATACCATCTAGTTAACAAGCAACAACTTTATACATTAATACCTTTCTGGTTTTACTCAAAAGAATACTTTCCTTCATACATGAAAAAGCTTCAAGGAAATTAAGTTCCCCACAGTCTTCTACTGCACTGATGAAAATGTACCATACTTAATTTTTTAGATTTACCACTTCTACATTTAAAAAGATAATGCACTCTCTTACATCCAGGCCAGAGCACATAGAAAGAATTCAGGACATTTTAAAAAATATCATATAGTTGAAGAGAAAGTATTTGCATTACATTTCCATGAAAAGACAGATATTCTTAGGATCTGGAGCAAATTTTTGAAGCTGCAGGTTAGCCATTCAGTTTAAACCGCCTGATGAATTTTCACTTCTTCCACTTTGGGGGCAATTTACTGCCCATCTGACCAAGAAATAGGGAGACGCTTAGATGGATGTTGTATTGCATCTGTATTGCAGTAACAACTGTCAAGGAGCACTCTACAAGGATGAAGCTTTTGTAACCCTAAATGCTCTACACACATGACCATAAGCTTGCAAAAATCTGAAGTGAAACACACCAGAGGAGAGAACAGATGCAAGAAGAAAAATGGAAATTAAAAATAATGGACTAACTCTTTCAAAGCTGAACAATCCCATGAAATACATTCTGAAGTTCTGAAATAAATATTTATCTAAAGTTCAGAAGTTCAACTTGTGGGAGTCGCAACAGAAGACTGCACCACGAGAAAAGGAATAAAGGAGCCCTTCAGATTCAGGCAAGGTAGTTCCACGCCTTGAGAAAGGCCAACAAAGCAGCAACAGAAATGGAAGGGAACAACCTTGTAAAACAACTTCCAAGGCTTGAAGGAGGTTTTACTTTGAAGACTTGAGGTGAAGATTCAAGAGTATAAACATAAGATTAAAAATCTCAACAAGACAATGATGTTCTAAACCGATGCTAATGCTTCTCCTTCACAATCCCTACTTTGGACAAGTTTGACAGATTCAAGATGTTATGTTCCAAGTGTTAGAAGTCTCAGTTTTGGGCAGATGACACTACAGGTCTGTGCTTGTTACTGCTGACCTTTTAACATAAAATCTTGCAAGTATATCCAAAATACACAAACACTGCTGCTCTTCTGTATGTCACCAAAGCAAAAAACCCTGTCACGCAGAAGAAACTCAGTCATGCAGAAGACACCTCATGTGAAAAACAAGCACTGACCAAGAGAAAAATCACTGCCTGCAGATACAGCACAGAGGATTTCTGAGTAAATAAATAAATAAATTACCAACTAGAAATTAGAAAAGGTGGCCTCCAAATCTAATATGGAACCTACCATAAGTTCCCCCAAGTAACGAAAAGTGTTCTTACTAGAATATACACACACAGAGTCCGAGTCACCAACACCTGTCACAATTGTCTGTTTTGTCTTGGGAATAGATTTCTAAATATGCTGGTGACACTGCCTCTATCTCTGAGCTGCCTGTAGTTTAAGGACAAGTCCTTTTTCAATAGCACATGGTTTTGTAAAGTTTTTTGCCCTTGATTAAAAATTATATACAGGGTATACAATAAAAACTTTACAGAACTAAGCAACATTGAAAAATAAATGGACTTACCTTACTCATGTAGGTTGGCTCCAGCAGATCAAGGGGGGGGGGTGAAATGTCACCAGCATATTGTACACTGGGGCACCATACCATACTGGAGAAGGTGATCTGGGGTGGCCTAGTCATGGACCTGGACCTGAAAAGGCGTGGGGTTGAGGAAATTATGTGCTGATTGTTAATAGCTAGGTTTATTCAGCACATGGTTTTAATCCAAGGATAAAGAATGGCGAGGTTATTTGCAGAGACCCTAGGCCCAGAGGATCAACATTTCTGCAAGCTGTTTACGAACTCTAAACACCATTAAACTATGCAAAAGTAACTAAATGGGGAATTCATATAAAAAACAAGCTTTGCCTGCTCCAATTTCTAATAATCTTGATGTCCTTTTGATTGAAAGATCTCAGGTGCTTGCAGGGATTACTTCAGCCAGAGCACACCACCAGCACAAAACTAATCTGCTACCAACTTAATGTAACATCATACTAGTAGAGCAAGTACTCCCAGGGCAGTGCAGCACATGAAAACAGAGATGAATTCTGCTTTTTCCTCAAAAACATTTCAAAGCCATGGTAAATTAAAAGAAAGTTCTGCAATTTAGATGGAGCTTTTTATGTATAAGGAAAAAAAATGGCCACAGAAATCAGTGAGCTACAAAATTAACGCTAGCACAGAAATAAACATTAAAATGTATACCAGAAGTGAGACCAAAAAGGGGGGCTAGGGAAGGCAGAGGCAAGTTAAAAATAATGCTGTATTTACACAGCAAAATTCAAAATAGCGCAGTTAACAGATGTCTCAAATTTTATTACAAACCTAAACCAATTAATTCTCCTCCTCCCCCCAAAAGAGCAAGTTTAAGTGACAAACCTATTCAGATTACAATATTAATTATTTGAAAAATTACACTGATGTGGTGCATACAAAATATTCTCCTCACAATAAGGGCTTAAGACATTCTTTCAGGACAACAGTCTAAGCTACACCATAATTTACTAAGCACCTCACATGACGTTTCTTTCCCTAAATAGGTCTCAACAGTAAGACTTACAAGACGAGGGTAAAAAAGGTGGAGATGAAATAGGAAAGCAGACACACAACTTTGTGCAATAAGTCACTAACAAGAAAATTTTTAGGACTTTCATAAATTCCCTTTGGGGACTAGTGAGCACCTTCAAGAAAAAGGAAGCCACTTTGTATTTCAATCATGATGTACTTTGTTTTATTACCTTAAACTGAATATGACTGTATCAGTCTAGAATCAAAGAACAGCAGCAGCTAGAAGCATGTGCTGTCAACCACTTCTTTATCACTGTGACTGGAAAATGTCTATGATGGAAGAAGTGGCTCTTGCACAGACTTCAAAATGAACATTTAAGAAATTGTAGTACAGCTTTTTGTACCTCTTGAATTACTACTGTATTATTGCTAAAGGGATTCCCCAGTATCACCACCATGGGTTACAAAATAACCCAACAGATCTTTAGATGTGGATTTGATGCACCTGATATGGTTGAAGACTTGCATCAAATACAGGTAACCATGTTTCTGAAGAACAGATTTATTCATGTTCAGCCACAGATCATTGTAATTTATTAAGTACTAATCCTTCTTATCAAAGGCAAGAACAAAAAGATAAAACGTTTGGTTGAAAATGCTGAAGTTATGCACTTTCACACAACATGACATTCTGCAGTAAATAGGAAAGATACTGAAATCAAAATAATACTAAATGTTATTAAGAGAGGAGAGTGTGACTGACTTGGGGTTTAATACGGTCAAGTGCAGCTATTAAAGACCAGCATGGGATGGATACAACATTTTACAACAAGCATAAAATCCAACAGTTTTCTTGCAACAGTTAAGAATAACGCCTTTTTTTTTTTTTTTTTTTACTTGGAGAAAGGATTATATTCTCACAAGCCGAGGAGGAGGGGTGTTACAAGGTAACAGGTTATCTTCCATGCCACAGGATGAAATATCACCCTAGATGTTGTACTTCAGAGAACCTCTTTATCTCATCTGCAGAGCCATCAAGGAAATTTAGCTATTGCTGTTAGCTTAGCTACACTGAAGCTCTGCCTACCTACTCTTCTTTATAGCTCCAGTTATCAAAAGGCATGATAGGACAATAGTATCTGTTCTTTCAAATACAAACTGAACACATTAGAAATATTCCCCCCCACACACACACACATTGATTTAATTAAAATACGCTTTGGTATGATCAAGATTGTTTTTCAATTGACAATTCTCTTGTCAACTGTTTTCAAAACATCACTTATATTTGTCCATCATCCTAGAGTGAGCTTACATACCCCTTTTTTTTTTTTTTTTGACAGATACGTCTACTGTATCCAGCAGGTAATATTTCAAAGGAAGCACAGACTTCCCAAACTGTCTGCCAAAACACAGGCTGCATCCTGAAGGACCGGACAAAATATCACAGTGATGCTTGAACTCTAGATGCTAACAGACAGTAGCGCCTAAATCTTCATGCATGCTACAGGTCCCATATTTAAAATGCAGGTCATCATCTATCAATATCCCAGTACATACTGACAGGTCAAGAGGCTTTCTTCTTCAATTGCACATACTCTAGGTATTAGTCTCTGCTACAGAGCACTATCAGATCTCAGAAGGTTAAAAAAAACCAAACCAACTGTGACTTGAAATTCATTCACAAGATTCAAAACCAACAATCCATTCTGATTTTATATATACTGAGTTTGTTCAGAATCTAGCAATCTTGAAGAGTTTTTAGATTTATGAACTTCTATATTCAAACATCAGAACTGGAGGACTAACTTAATCCCAGCTGATTTATACTTCCAAAAATTAAGAAAGCGACACATACATATAGAATTCCTAACATCAGGAAAGAAACAACTGTGCAAAAATATGAGACTTACGTAACTGAAATATTTCCAACAGCTATATGAAAATGAGGAATGCAAAACACAAAGAGCCTTTGCACATGAAAATTGCATTTTCCTGCTGACTACCAAGACATACAGAGCCCAAATGACCTACGTCATTCCAGCCACTCCTATTTCCATGCCCTTCTGTTAGAATCGAAGTATGCAATTTAAATTCTTCAAAGATGTTTGCTGAACTACAAATATAACAAGAAAACTAGGAAAACTGCTATTAAAAGAACTGAAACAGGATAGATCTTAATATATCCTATTCAATAGAAAGTGTAGAGTCTAAAGTACATACTCTAGTCAAAATACAGCTAAAAGCCACAGCTGAGAGAGAAAATTATTCTGTCCACATTCACAATATGCTAAAGTAGGTATCAGATGCTCAAATTCAGACAGTACCTAACAGTAGCTACTACACTAGTGATTTATATTGCAGTCAAACAGGAGAAGAAAAACTGAGAGCAAATGAGTAGTAAATGAGAAGTGGAGTATCATGCTTCACAGCCTGTATTGAACAATAAACTACACAGAAGATTCAGCTTTATAATAGACATAATTTCCAGAAGCTACATTCAATTTAAGTGTTTGAAAATCAATCATGACAGTATTACAGAGATGACACAGAGACAGCTGTTAACAAAACCCACCATTTCTGGGTGGGTTTAGATGCACTGCGCCTAAAGCACTTGCGCATCCCTAATGGACAATGTCCTAGAAAGAAAAGGCTCTGCAACTCTTGTAACAATGTTACTATTCATATCCTACTCACTAAAATTTTAAGAAACTGAAATCATGTAATACACTTCTCACAGCAGAATGCCATGTAACTACTACTGCAAGACAACGACTGCAGAACCTCAAGCCTGCAGTAGTGTTCACAAGGTTGGTTTTGTTTGTTGGTTTTTTTTAAAAAGCAGCCCTCATTTCCAATGAATGATTTAAAGTGAGAAATGTAATGCTAAAACCAGTAGCATAACTTTGAGAAGTATATAATGTTATCCCAACATAACATTTTACATAGACAAGCAAGAAATCTGTCCCAAGACTATTAAGATCCTCATCAGATAACACGCCAAGTATCTGCAAGTGCCTCAAAATATTTGGCTTTTCAAGTCGACAGTGAGAATTGTTTGGTTTTGCTTTGAACTTACAGAAAAGAAAAATTTAAGACCAGAGGGCTGAAGACATACATAGAACTTAAGAAAACATTCAAGTGGCCTGGGACAAAACTGGAATGTTAGCAGTACTTTTACTTGGGTGACCAAGCTTGCTACAGCATAAATGTTCCAGGCCACAAAGCTCCTCTTTCTGTCTGTCTTTGGAAAGCAAATAATCACATTGGAAGGAGCTACTTTAAACTGTACCCTCTTTAGAGGAAACAATAAAAACATTGTTTCTTACAAATAAAAATGTATACCAGTAAAGAGCAAGAGAAGGAAGCACTACTTGCACTAGTTAAACTCAGACCAAAACTGGCATATTCCAGAAGAACATAGATGAGAGTGCAATTGCTTGCCAGTGGGAACTTTTACTTTCTTGAAGTGGGACTAGGAAGGGCACAAAGTCCATTTGATTTTTAACCAGGCTTTTTTCAGTTTTTAGTTCAATGCCATAGAAGTAATGCACAGTACAACCTTGATAACATCCAATATAAAAAACTGAACTAAAAACTACAGAAGCAACCACTCCCTCACCATCAAAATAAACTAGGATTCTGCACAGGATTTATTTCAGTCCCACTGGAAAGACAACACAGCATTACAGAATATCATAAGGCAAGACGGACTCTTTAAGAGAGTCACAACATTTAAGCAACTGGCAATTAAGATTTCACTTTAAACATTTACCTTCACACTCAGACACTGATAGAAATCATAATTCTTTTTTATTGCAACCCAGAATTCAAGTCTTATAGCGTCAATCCTTTGTTGACAAAAAAAACCCCACCGCTCCAAAATCTGAAGCTTAACATGAAGAAAGGAAGAAAGAAAAAGAACTAGGAAAAGATGACCACTGCAGACAGACAACTGCAAACCCACTGGATTCTTGCCACTTGGCTCCATGATAAAGCTGAAAAGTGACAGACCACTGCAAAATCCATGTATGACAACAGCCGCCTCTGTTAATGCAAATGCTTTGCTGCTCCACAGAGCTTGAAATATAAATGCACAGTGTAGAAAAAAATTTATGACAGAAAGGAAGCACTACTAGGAGATGCTCAAAATCCGTGTTCTGATGATGGAGGAGTTTTTTGTCCCAGCAGTTTCCCTTTCAAAGTAAACAAACATTTCTTCGTCTAAACTCTGTCCTTAGGTACCCAACTGATAACTTAGCAGTAGGAAACTCAAGTCAACAAGCTCCAATTTACCTGCTGTCAGGTACAACTAATTCAACTAATTCCATTACTTCCCGTAAGTATAAGACATGCCAGAACTTGACCAACTAAAGAGTATTTTTTTTTAAATTCATGAAAAAGAACCAGCAACTCTGTGGCTACATGCCCTCTGCGGTATTTCTGCAGTAGCTATAAACAGAAAAAGCTCATTTTGCTTGAAAAGAAGTCAGACACTGAATGCACAGAAAAAGTAAGTCTATTGAACAAGATGATGGAGAAACAGTACTGACAGTTCCTAACAATACTTAAAGGTATGAGAGAAAACAAGTCTTTCGTGTTCAAGCAACAAAATACCATGTAGAAGTTAGATGCATAACTTAAAACAACTGTATTTGCAAAATATAATTAAACTTCAATACCTTGGCCTTGCCACACTTTCGATGGTATTACTAAAATTTTGTCACATGCTGCAGAAGGTTGCATCCATTTCCAAACCAAGAACTCGGCACCACCTATTCGTCGTGTCTCTGTGCGAACCCTGGATTCATTGGCTGCAAGAAAGTCAACTGCTCTACTCCAGACTTTCCTCATTTTCCTCCTTAAAAGTTGAAGCAAGAATTACAAAGTTAGCATTATAACAACCTGCATAGCTGCCATCCAGTATGTAAGAAAAATCCAATGTCTTCTTCCCCCTCCCCCGCCCCGAGCTGTGTCAATGTGAATCTCAAAAATATTACACTATGCAACCTACTGAAATGAACTTAGTTAATTGACCAATTTGTTTTTATTGTTTTTTTCTTACTTACACATAAGGAAATTCAGTACTTCTAGTGACAACATACCTGTCCTGAAGTGGTATTAGAGAATCACGCACATGTAAAATAGGCATGTAAGGCTGCAAGTCTTTGTTTTCGGAACATGCCTCACTGTGACTTCTTAGAACATCTGAGGACACCATAAGAGAAACTGGTAACTATGTAGTTCATGTAAACATTAAGAAAAATATCGATTCTCACAATGAACAGCTACTCCGAAGACCCTTCCCAATTTCAGTAGTTAAGATGGTTTTGGCATTTTGAAGTATTTTTCCTCCTAACCATGCTGAAGGCAAGGCAAGTCAAGAAAACTAAGCACACACAGTGCCCACCAAGTATTCCAAGTAACATTGGAATAAAGGAAAAGAGTTATTCTTGATTGGTTCTTTTAACTGTTAGCAAATATAGCTACTTTTCAAAATAAAGTGCTTTCCCCCTTTGCAACAAAATTTGATTTGCAAACAAAAAAGGTAGGGAAATGGTAAAAACAGGAAAACAGCTCTGATTTGTCTACCATCTCTATATTTATGATTATTGCCATAGATGAAAGTAATAAGACAATTTAAACAAAAATGCAGCCCAAATCAGAGCTTAAAACTACAAACACAAACTACTGAGAACATTGTGGCTTCAAGTAGAAAGGCAGAATTTCAGAACTCAACTATGCATTCTATTTTAGAATAGAATTTAGAATTTCTATTTATAATCTCTCCTCAAAGTGACTAATTAAAAATCTGCTTTTTCTATGAAAAGCCATTAAGGATGCAAATGAGAGCTAACACATATTTTAAGAGTGGATATTTTAGCTAAAGATAGCTGAAAAACCAGATACAGAAGGCAACATGTCACCATACTTTTAGTCAAACATCACATTTATATTTGTTTTCAATAGTAAGATAAAATACCACTGAGTCAATGGGAATTTATTATAGCCATGTTGATGTAATTCACAAATTACAGTCTTTATACCAAAAGCTTAAAAGATGATTATTCAAAAATAGAAAAAAAACACATGAACCACACATTTGACCAAGAACTTTAACAGCATGATGACTGACAACTAGGCAGGCAGAAAACATAATTGAATTAACGCCAGTACTTTGAAAGCTTATACAGAGCTGATACAGATACATCATATGTGACTCAAGAAGACGTACCTATGATTTTTACCACCATATCATACATCTGCCTTGTTTCTTCTTCCTCTTTTGCCCAACGGTACTTCATGTAGTGCAGGACTCCCCAAACCATTGCTATACCTGCATTAACATGTATAATACTCTTTAAACCGTATTAGAACATTAGTTACTTAAAGTTTACAGCATATACTTCAGAAGTTGGTTGGACTAGCTAACATTTTGAAGTACTTCAAATTTCAAAGCTAGTGAAATACACTGTACTCACTGTCAATATTTCATATTTTACTAACACAGCAACACGAACTCTTAGAACTTTGAAAAGCAGTTACCTTTAGAAAAGCATTTCATTGTTTTAACAATAGCCTCATATCCCAGGCCTGTGGTTTGAAATTCTACCCATTTGCGAAGAAAAACAGTAAAAGAATTATATTGGGAAAAAATCAAAGTCATGAAGAGTCACATAAACTGACAATTCAGAACACGTTAAGATTTAAAAATGCACAATATTCACTAATTCACAGACAAGTCACATGCTTTAGATATACTGGTAAAAACTAATTAACTTGGACTGCTTCAGTTCAACTACAGATTTGCATTTCTTGCAACAAAGTACTGCATACTCTTTTTCTATTACTTAAAGATTATTCCCAAAAAGGACAATCTAGTTAGGAAGGCCAGCAGCATAAGCTGAAAATAAAAATCTTATTCATTCTTCTGTCTCAGGCTGAAGGCACCACTACACCCATGATCTCATAACAGGAAAAAAAGAAACCAAATTACACATACACAAGTTATAGTTACACAGTTTGTTACCCCTATCAGTGATGGCAAGGAAATATTAACTGATACATTAAAGAGACCGTGGGACACCATTTTTAGCCAAAATGTGTGTTAGTTAACAACAATATATCTAACACTTATACAATGGTTTATTTTTGAAAAGGTCCTTCATATTAACCTTAATTACAGACAAGTCAGTCGAGACACAAAGCAATTTGCTCAGCATGACTGATGAGACCAGTGATGGACTTGGATACTGAGCTTCATCTCCGCATCCCAATTCAACCCTCCTAACTATTATCAGAAAGACAGCAATCTGAGACAGTTTGCCCTTAATTCTTTTGGTTTATCAAAGGCTGGTAATGAGGTCTCAAGTCTTTTGCTCATAACCATGAGATTTTTAAGATATTGGGATAAACAATTTATGAAATATTCAATAGCTGCATGAGATGAACTCTGCATCTTCAATATTTCTAACCAGCCACGTGGAAAGGAGTGAAGTGCCTGCACTCAGCTGTACCATATTTTTATACTGCATAGTTTTCAGTATGGTTAAGGATTAAATAAACTTGAAAGAACTTGAAACTTAAGTAGAGAACTACCAAAGACTAAATGAATTGGTCTTACTCAAGGATTAGATACCTCTAAGATTATATTGTGGAATGTAAGATTTTTTTGGTGACAACCATGTTGAGTATACAACTTTTCCTAAAACTGGGAAAACCATCTTTTCTGTAGTTATGTTTCCAAAGTTCCTTGAACAACAATGAAATATCCTCAAAATTAAGGCTATCATGTCTTTTTACTGAGCATTTTGCTTTTTCAAATCATTTCAACCTGGAATTTTTGAAAGCCAGAAGGTATTGCTTTGGCAGGTAAGACGACAAGAGTTCCCAGGGAAAGAATACGTTCATCTGACTACGGCAACAGATGACAGCAAACAATGTGAAAATACAGTGGTACAACAGAAGTGGGAAACAAACTGCATTATAACCAAAATACCAATAGGAACTCCAAGTTTTATTGTTGAATAAAAACTTTCTCTAAACATGCTGTTTACTTTTCCCTGTGCACTTACAAAAACACAAGTTATAACAAAAAAAAAATATTTTTTTATTAACTTACCCAAAAGCAATATTGATAATCTGTGAGTTACATTAACGAACGCACGGCGAAAACGACACCTGAAAGACATCTTTGGACTAGTGGATTCCAGATATTTCACATCTGTCACATTAGTGACATCCATCTCATTAGGGTCACTGCTGAGACACCTATTCAAAAATATATGGTATTTATGAAAAAGGATACTTTCTGTTAGAAGAAACTAAGTTAAGAAATAAAGACCACTTACTTTATGCCAACATCTTCCGCACTATTCAAGATCCATTCTAATGCTCTGTTAAGTACACTTTCATATTCTGGATCTAAATTCTGTCAAGAGACAAATATTAATGAGTAATTTCATAAATAACCAGAAAGTTACCATGTCACAATAAAATTCAGATACTGCACAGATTAGTAGCCAAAACTATGTGGTTTTGTTCTTGATTGTTCAGGTTTTGCATACATGTTCACTACACAAAGTGAATCTATACACGCTATGAGCAGCTATCAGACTTACTAGCATTCCTCAAATTGAGGACTGTTTGAAAAGTCAAGTCACATTCACTGTTTAATTAACAATGCTAACCTACAGCAAGAAAAAAAAATTCAGCCACTAGGCGGTGCTCGTTGAAAATCTATTTCAAGAGTAAGTAAATTTTAACTGATATTTTGCAAATAATCCAGTGTTTGTAGTTCAAGAATTAATATTGCTATATGGAAACTGACTTTAAAAAAAAAATAGTTGGTATCAACTATCACAGGAGAACATTCACTGCTATCTGAGCTAAGGCTGTCTCCATAGTTCACCTTGCATGTTCTTTTGCGGAAAAAGAAAAGCAAAAATGGAAGTTACTATTGTTTTTGAAATTATACTCTCAAAAAAGATTTATCTCCATCTTTCCTTTGAACCTCAAATACTGTAATTGGCCTAGAATTAAAGGATTAGCATTTAAGAAAAAACGGTCGCTGCTTTATTTTCACTTTGAGAGTAAAATATAAACTTTTATCACTGAACAATGAAATGCTGCAAAGGAGTTATATTTATACTCCCAAAATGAGGAACTGTAGGGTTAAATGAGACTTTGTAAAAAGTGTCAAGTTTTCATAGACCTTTGAGCTTCTGATTAGAGCTAAAACAGTTGTTAGGATAACAACTGTGGTTCTTTCAGCACAACAGATAGGTAAGACCATCAGTTATCTGTCATCAACTTCATTTTTTCCAATGTCTTCCCACAATGCATTGTTTTTAAACAGATATAGAATATAATTGCCAAACCATAAACCAGTGTTAGCAGCTTCTTCAAGATGCTCTTAGCATTGACCCTTTTTGTCTACTATGAAAATATTTGCCAAAATATAAAATTTCTATACATTTGTATATTAAAAGTCCCATCAGGTTAATTCCCGCCCATACAATCAAAGAAATCTTATACTCTCAGCCTTTTAAAAGCTTCAAGTAGTTTTCCACTGAAGGGTACACCAACGTGGGCTAAAATAAAGCCTACAGCTGTCAAGACAAGTCAAGAGTCATCTTTTATTTGGGGAACGAGGCAGGGGAATGACAGCAGAGAGTGGGATTTCATAATACTGCCTACCTATCAAATTAACAAAAAGGCCTTTTTTGACCATTTCTATTTAAAGCATCAATGAATGGTGTCTCCATACAGCTGCTGCTGTCAGGCCCGCTGCACAGATCCACACGTCAGCCTCTCCTCCCAAAGAAAGTAAGACTTTTCTAATAAGTCTCAAACATAGTACAGTTATTTCTGGAGAAGATTCTAGAGATTTGAATTTGATAAATTTACTATTTTCATGTTGGTCAACTATCTCCATCAATTCAAATTACGCCCCTGGTGTTTTAACTGAAGGGGAAAAAACTGCGTGTAATTGAAGCACTACTATCTACACTTTCATTGCTATTAAACCAGTTTCTTTCACCTTCCCTCTCCCTTAAAACCTTGCTGCATGCCCAAATAAAAACCTCAAGTAGCACGTTAGAGACATCAATTCGAAACATTTCCAAATAACATTCATTACTAAGTCATATTTTAGTCAATACACTAAATATGAAACCAGGCCTTACAAATTGTAACTCGCACAAATCTTCCATAGAACCAATGAGAAATACCTCGTTTGCTTACTTTTAAATATGCAGCTGCCTCCTGGACGGTAAGATTTCTTTGAATAGAGCTGCCACATTCATGTTCCCCTGGTAAAAATTAAGTTTTTGTTTATTTTGATCTACTTATTACTGCATTATATAAAATAAAATCACCAAAATACAAGCTTATGGTTAACACAATCTGCACAAGTAGCAATAGCTCAATAATTCTCACAAGTTCCACTAAAAATACGGAAAAGTCTCCGGACAAATTTCTCCTTCAAAAAAACCAATGAAGATTGTCACAGCTAATGATATGTACAAGTTACATCAATACAACTTCATGTACTGCTCAGAAAGTGTATTTTGGTATTTACACTGAAAGTAGAACAAAAGGTAGTATGAAGAACTATCAAAAGGATGTTACCATAAAAACAGTTGCTGTACCCTGACTCAACTTCTTCCAAGTAATTTCCATTTACTCTGAAACATGTATTATCTTTTATACAGACCAAGTTAGTTCAAGTTGCAACATATCTATAACAGTATTTCAGGCACTATGAAGTTAGTATATTCTAAATTGGTTCAAGTTATCACAATAACTGATCCCCTTCCTGAACATGCACAAAAATCCCAACATGGCCTGAAACTGCTGGGTTTACCATCCTCCTAATTCTTTTGCAAAGTATGCAAAAGTAGTCAGGAAATAAGGTATTATACGCACAGTCAGTCCTCACAGCCATGTGCCATCATTTTTCTTATTTTTCTTTGCTAAACTAAACGTTTTCAAGAAAAGAAAAAAAAGAAAAAAGAGTAGTGATAGTCATACCAAGACAGTCACACAGAAAAGGAAGAGGACTAATACCAGTTTTATCTATGACTAGGCCATCATTTCTGAAGAACTATCAGGGAGTGGCAAATCACTTTTTTCCTGATCTTACTTTAAGCAAAAAGAAATTAGCATCTGTAACTATGATTTTACTGTGCCAAACCAGTAAAATAGGAAACAATAAATGCAGTCTTTCACTGGCTCAGGGTTGCACCTTCCATACCATCCTGAATCTATGCCAAGCTGTTTTATTCCCAAAGCCAGAGCAAGGCTATGAAAGTTTAAAATACTCGTGCATATACAAAATATAAACCTTTGCTTATAAAGTATTTAAAGTTGGAATTACTCCACATTGGAATACCCCTTATATGGAGCAACTGCAAGTATTAATTCCCTACACAAACGAGAACATTTGAGGCAATCTAAGCAAAAATTAGGGAACACTAGCAAGTTATGGAGAAGCATCTTCATGTCTCATTCACAGTAGCAGTTTCGAAGAAATAAGAGCTTCTATGAAGCAAAAGTCCTTCTCAGACTGCTAAAGCGAAGTTTTGTTCAATTCACTTGCAACAGATTTAAGTGAATTTGGCCTTGCAAGCACATCAGCATAACAGGGATGCTCTTCTCTTACTGATGGGTTATAGAAAAATAAGAACACTGTTTTTAAGAGTGCTCATGTGCTAATCTGGCCTAGAAGTGCTGCTGGAACTCAGCCTGTGTGCACGTGCGTATTTTCAATGAAGCACTGGGCAGAGAAGACATTACTTTAAAAACTGTCGGACCTGATAATTAACATGCAACGTCTTAGACTTTCAAAGTGCCCGAGTCTACTGTAACACCAAAGCTTCAGAGATCATGGCTGAAAAGTGACAGCACCTTTGCCAAAAAATGCTCTGAATTTAGAAGTCAGCACCAGAATTGCAGTTATGAGCTATTCCTGTATGTAATTTAGGCAGACATTCTTTTCGTGCAGCATAAACTCTGCAACCTGTAAATTCACATATGCAATCACCAGTGTTTTCATGTTTCAAGATCAGCAGATTGGGATAACTATATATCATACTCATACAGTCGCTGGTGTAAACATACTGTTTTAAATCTAGAACTGATGGAATAAATACAAAAACCCCAAAATATAACTCTGTAAAAGCTGTATGTACAGTCTCAATCAGGTATTAAGTGACATGACATGAGCAAGTCTGATGGGTATTCATGCATTTAAGCTCTTTTTCGTTGTTCGGCATGACCTGAAGTCTTCCTAACACCAAAAAAGCATGCTAGTCATAATTTGACTGAGCAAAAAAAGCTTGTGAGAGCAGGGGGATAAGCCCCTTCTGCTTAGGAGCTTTTGTTTGCTTTTTAATTATCTAGGTAAGCAGGAAGCCCATACATGAAATAAATAAGAAAGAATAGAAAGGGTGAGGTTAATACACAGAAACGAAAACAAACAAAATACATAAGCAGGAGATCAGATTATGATAAATGAATTCTTAAAAATAAGTTTCAGGATTCATTTTGGATTTTCAAATCTTACAAGAATTACTACCTCTTACATGAGGACAAAAGCTCCCTTAGATGGGGGACTACTGGATTATTTTAGTAGTTTTGAATTCTAATCTTATTTGCCTTCTTCCAGGAATTACGTTTATGCAGTATGCAGCTACCACACTGACTTCACAGCTTCTGATCTCATCTTCAAAAACCAGCACGCAGCTTCCTCACAGTCCTGCTTCTGATCTTTTTTTTCAGACTATATTCCCTCTAAACAAGTTTAACAGTTAAAAATGCCACTGGTGTCTAGGCTCTGACAATGTCTAAGGCCCATCAGTTCAAATTACCCTCATGCAATGCTGGAGCAAAAATGAATAAAATAAAATACCACTTTCTTCTTGCATCCCACTCTTTAAATGAGCAAGCTAATCAGAGTTACAGAGTTTCAGTCCTGTACAAAAAGCTGTTGGAGATGGCAGTTTCTCATTCTAAGCCATCTATTGCTGAGAACCATTTAACAGCGTTCTTCTGAGAAACCCATGAATTTGAAAGCCTGCAGAAAGTCAGGCAATTCACAAGTCAGACAACCTTCTGTTTTACAGCAAACAGCAGGATATTCCTATATGCCATTTCAGTCACTGCTTTAGCTAATAGCTCTGCAAATGAAGGCTTACTTTGAATAACTTTGGTGCAATCATTAACCACTTGGCTTGGAAAACCACTTTCCATAGTCTGTGCCAAAAATGTTTCCCAACTGTTCCATGTGAGGCCCTATATCCAGGAATAAAAAAATTTGCACAGGTCTGCTACAAGATATGTCTGAGCTCTTTGTAAAAATTGCCCCTCTTAAAATGTCTATTGCACGCTTACAAAAAGCATGGATCTTTGTGCTCAAACTTTTCTTGGGCACAGATCACTGCAATTTCAAGTGCAATCAGAGAACCATTCTACTTGCCTTAGTAGGAAGGCAAGAAGCAACACATCCCAGCAAGGATAACAAAATTACCTTTCAGCTTATGTTAGTGGACTTGGGCAAGCCATATAAGAAGTTGAGTTCTTCTAGAAATACTAATAAAAAGCAACTAAAGTCTCAGTTCTAAAGAAACATTTAAATCTGTTCTCACAATTGCTTTCAATACAGAAAATAAGTCAGATCTGCTTTTCCATGCAGGCTAGAGTATTTGAAACTGACTTTACAGGTTACTTGCAGCAGGACACTAAAGTGGGTAGCTGAAGAAAAGAAGGAACAGAGAAGTGTTATAAGAGCAAGTAAGAATGCCTCATCTCACAAAGGCAAATTTAACAGTTTAGTAACACTGTGGAAAAACAGAACTTGCTAAATAGTCTTTAAATCACTGGTTGGAAACAGGACAGTATCAATTACCTAAAAAAATAAAGATTAAGGAGAATGACTGAACAGAGAGCCTGTGACAGCAGTCAGATACAGTAGCTGACACCTGAAATTATTATTAAGTAATACCTAGTGTTTTACCAGGATTTTCTTCCAGCCATGGATTTATCAGTAAGCTTTAATACGTATGGAAGTCTAATTCATACCTCCATGTCAAGGACCTGTGCTGTCCATTAGCTCAGAAGGAAACCATCTAAATCTGACAGATCACCACTCTGGGGAAAATGCCAAGCAAAAGAAACGACTAACTAAATAAAAATTCTTTAGGTACAAGAAAGCAGGGTCATACTCATGGGTAGCTGGCTGCTTCTTGTGGATATAGCGGTTAGGTTTATTCATTTTGCAAGCCTGACTGAAAATAGACGTGACCTATTGAAGTCTCTCCATGAAAGACCAAAAATCCAGTAATTAACATTCGCCTGAAGGAAGTCTAATTTAAATAAAGCACATATTGTGGTTTAGGAGAAAGAGTTAGGCACTGAAATATATATTGTCTATAAAAAGTTGCTGCTCTGAAGAAAGGCTGAACCATTAGACAGGAACACAAACTTCAACTTGGAACTGGACAAGTAGATACTGCTTCTGTCTTTAGTTTCTTGTGAGGTAGGCATTACTCATCATAGGTTTGGCAGACTAGTAATTCTGAGAACAGTGATGCATTAAAAAGGCAATCTATTTTTATATAGGATAATTAAATAATTTTACATCATATCAGAGCACCACAGTACAGAACAGGCATCTACAGTTGGAACACAGTATATTAAGTCAAATAAAATTAACAAACTGTTATCCTGACTTTTTCTTCCTTCAAACAACTTTCAGTGTTTTACCTTCTAAAATAAGAGCTCCATTCCCTGCTCTCCAATAGAAGTTGTCAAGGCAAGAAACTAGCTCAGTAAAAATGTAAGAAATCTAATAAAACAAAGAGGTCTAGAAATCAAATTCTGAAGTGACCATCTTCATGGTAGACAAGATGTTGAATAAAGCTTAACAGAACAGACTACTGCAAGTTTCCAGCCTGCCTTTTTAATATTAATAGTTATAACATGAACAAACGATTCATAGCCAAGTATGAAATGAGAGAAACTTTTCCAAGTATGTGACAGAAAGACCTGAAAAGCATCACTTTTACTAAAACTATATTCCTTTACTTCTCTGTCTTTTGAAGTGGTGCACTGTGTACAAGATCAACACTTTTAAATCCCGCATCTCTCTAGCAGCTTTCTCTGTTCTATGATTTTTAGACAGCTTCCAGATATTGTGCCAGGTCTACATCAATATGGTATTTAAAAATGGCAGACTTCCTTGCATACCTGAAGAAACTTGGCATTGAGGATAACTTCTGTCTAAGCACAGATGAATTAGGTCATTCTTCAGACCGCAGGAAAGCTATTCTGCTGAGCAACCAGGTAATCTCACAGTACAGCTTCAGTTTGGGGGATCATCTAACCAGAAAGTATAGCTATATTTTTTGAAATTAAGTACTGAAGATTCTCCTGGCCAGGAATAGATTAATAGAGATTAATGCACCTTTGACACCTGGGGAAGAAAGCAGTCATCTTGGACCATACAAATTCCTCTCGTAAGGCAGACAGGTAAACATTTTTCTACGTGTACATGCACATAAGTAAGCCCCAGCTAATGAAGAAAACTCCCTTTCTTCCACAGATGTAGAAATGAGGTGCCAAACCTTTTTATCCAGGTTTACTGTATGGCCACTGGAGGGGCAGATGACACTAAGGGAATAGCAAGCTGTTATATTTTCTTTTCAAAAGAAGGAGAGAAGTAGCATAACCCATTACTTCCACTTCACACAAGTTAGTGCTCTACTGTACACAGCTGTGAGTCTTGTAAGACATTCCTACACACCAGAGATTGGCTACCCGGCACGGAAAAAAAAAAAATAATCTTTTGGCCCCAATGATATGTAGTACAGAAATATCTACTACCATAGAATCATAAACTGGTTTGGGTTGGAAGCGACCTTAAAAATCATCTAGTTCCAACCCCCCTGCCATGGGCAGGGACACCTCCCACTAGACCAGGCTGCTCAAAGCCCCATCCAGCCTGGCCTTGAACACCTCCAGGGATGAGGCATCCACAACCTCCCTGGGCAACCTGTTCTACTGCCTCACCATCCTCACAGTAAAGAATTTCTTCCTAATATCCAATCTAAATCTACACTCCTTCAGTTTCAAACCATTACCCCTCATCCTGTCGTTACACTCCCTGATAGAGTCCCTCCATCTATTAAGTATGAAATAGTTTGAAACAGATAAAAATATATCAAGATGTAATTGACTGTGAAAAATGAACACTGCAAGGCATCCAGTCAGAAAGAAACAAAATGAAGACTAATGTAACTACTACTTTACATGCACTCTGGTTAACCATCATTCTTTCACTGTATTTTGGGTTGAAGAATAATACAAACAAGAAGAAATTTGTGGGTTTCGTCCAAACAGCTGTTTTATTCAATGCAGATATTGTAAATGCTCTAGAAACAAAAAGCTTCTTCAGGAAGCTTTTGGGACATGGAGCAGATTCAAGCCCGCATGATCCAAGAGGAAATGGTTAGTGACCTGCTACACCACTTAAGACACATACAGGTCTACGGGGCTGGATAGGATCCACCCAAGGGTACTGAGGGAGCTGGCAGAATTGCTCACCAAGCCACTTTCCATCATTCATCATCAGTCCTGGTTAACCAGGGAGGTCACAGTTGACCAGAAATTAGCAAACGTTATGCCCATCTACAAGAAGGGCTGGAAGGAGGATCCAGGGAGCTACAGGCCTGTCAGTCTGACCTCAGTGCCTCAGAAGGTTATGGAGCAGATCATCTTGAGTACCTGTATGGGACAACCAGCTGATCGGGCCTAGTCAGTATGGGTTTACAAAAAGGCAGGTCCTGCTTCACTAACCTGATCTTCTATGACACAGTGACCCACTTAGTGAATGATGGAAAGGCTGTGGATGTTGTCTATCTGGACTTTAGTAAAGCCTCTGACACCATTTCCCACAGCATTCTGCTGGAAAAATTGGCCGCTCATGGCTTGGATGAGCGCACGCTTCGCTGGGTAAAAAACTGGCTGGATGGTCAGGCCCAAAGAGTTGTGGTGAATGGAGTTAAATCCTGTTAGCAGGCGGTCACAAGTGGTGTTCCCCAGGGCTCAGTATTGGGGCCAGTTCTCTTTAGTATCTTTATCAATGATCTGGACGAGGGGATAGAGTGCACCCTCAGTAAGTCTGCAGATGACACCAAGTTGCGCAGGACTGTCGATTTACTTGAGGGAAGGAAGGCTCTACAGAGGGATTGGGACAGGCTGGATCAATGGGCCAAGGCCAATGGTATGAGGTTCAACAAGGCCAAGTGCTGGGTCCTGCACTTGAGTCACAATAACCCCACGCAATGCTACAGGCTTCGGGAAAGATAACTGGGAAGCTGCTGGCAGAAAAGGACCTGGGGGTATCGGTAAACAACGAACTGAACACGAGCCGGCAGTGTGCCCAGGTGGCCAAGAAGGCCAACAGCATCCTGGCTTGTATCAGAAATAGCATGGCCAGCAGGACTAGGGAAATTATTGTCCCCCTGTACTCGGCACTGGTGAGGCCCCACCTCGAGTACTGTGTTCAGTTTTGGGCTCCTCACTACAAGAAAGACACTGAGGTGCGCAAGCGCATCCAAAGAAGGGCAAAGACGGTGAAGGGTCTTGAGCACAACTCTGACAAGCGGCTGAGGGAAACTGGGGTTGTTTAGCCTGGAGAAAAGGAGGCTGAGGGGAGACCTTATCACTCTCTACAACTACCCTAAAAGAAGGTTGTAGCGAGGTGGGGGTCGGTCTCTTCTCTCAAGCAGCAAGCAATAGGACAAAAGGAAACAGCCTCAGGTTGCACAAGGGGAGGTTTAGATTGGATATTAGGGAAAAAATTCTCCACCAAAAGGGTTTTCAAGCATTGGAACAGGCTGCCCAGGGAAGTGGTTGAATCTCCATCCCTGGAGGTATTTAAAAGATGTGTAGATGTGGCACTGATGGACATGATTTAATGGCGGACTTGGAAGTGTTAGGTTAACAGTTGGACTCTATGATCTTAAAGGTCTTTTCCAACCTAAACAATTCTATGATTCTAAGATTACTCTTGCAATTTAAAGGTATTACAGAGCTGCTCAAATTTCTCACAGATTTCCTATATAACCCTGACATACTAAATTGTCAGCCTTGTAGCTGACACAAGAGTTGTTTCCACAATTTTTTTTAGTGTTTGAGAAATGTCTGTACAATCTGATAATAGTGGAAAAGTCTTCTTGGTGAACCTTTCTGTTGCAAAACAAATAGCTGGCACTAAGAACAGTAAGGGTTAAAAAACAAAAGCTGAACCACTGCCTCCTAAACACATTATGGATTAAATAGGAAAGGCTTAATAGTCATGAAATAGATTCTGCAGTAACTCACGTTCACCAGATGCCAAAGCTATAAACACAGTCTTAACTTCACTATTTCCTGATTGCGACATGTAAATATATGTGCAGTTAAAGCTGTATAAATTATAACTCTAGGCAAAAGGACTGTATTTTTCTACTTTGAATATTCAATATTTAATACTAATTCTAAACACCATCTCTGACACATTACTATATACAGCACTTTTCATTACTACATAATTAGTATGATTAAGTTGGATTATTACGTCTAACAAGGCAATCTTCTTCAACCACTACTGTTCATCGTATTAGTAAGCATTTTCTGATTGTTGCAAAATATTTTGGTTTTCAGACATTTTTCCATTATAGTGAAATAACTAGTTTTAAAAGAAACAGATATTCCTCTCAAAATATAACATATTTAAACCTTTAAATTAGATCAGACTAATAAAGCATTAAGACATTAGATCAAAAACCATACAGGATCACAATATTCAAGAGCCTATCCCGTTAACTAAAAAAAACATTGCAATAGGAGGTGCTACACTGGTGAAATAGGCAGTGTAAGTGAAGTAGAAATGGGATTTCTAGTTTCCCAAAATGGAACTCTAAATGGCTCAGTGCCCCAGCATATACCAGTTGTTGCAAATCACTATCTGAGCATAGACTTCTTTGTAGCTGTTGCCATAACACTTAGTCACAATATTTTTAAAGTGTTACCTGCTACTTGTGCCAATTTATCATGAAGTGCATATAAGCTGTTCATCATGAGACTTATTTCATCTTCCTAGAATTAGAAAAACACGTTAATGTTAAAACAAATATTCACAGAGATGTATTTTCTTCCATTTAGCCCAAAAATCTTTATATACCGTGGGGGGGACAACACGTTTTTTTTTTCCACATGTACAGGTGGAAAGCTGTAGTGTTTCACATATGAACAATGACGCAAGAAATAGATTTTGAATCAAAGTATTCACAATATTGATTTTTCAGACCTTGACTGAAACTAAACTAGATCATAGCCTGGACTCCGATGGATCTGCCAGTTACAGCTGGCAATTTAAAAAGTTATTCTAATACTACTGAGAGAACAGTGCAATGACACAGAAGTTTGGTGGGTTGGTTGGGGTTGTTTTGATATCTACCATGTAAAAATAAAATAGTTTTATTCTTAATAAATGTGCACTGACAGTTCATACAAGCCACACTGAAGCACCAGCTGGTCATATTCCTACATAAAATTCAAGCAAAGTAAGATTTTTGCTGTCTACCTTGAAACTACGGTAACTTAATTAAAAAACAAAACAACAAAAAAATGAACAAAAACCCCAGAAAGCTGTGGACAATATGATCTTACTGATAGTTCCTGCATATGCCACTAGTATTAAAAGATCTAATTCTCAAAACAAGCATGAATATGAAACGTCATATAATTGTTACTTAAAGGAGAGTTAAAACTTTTTTATCACAATATTGAGCAATTTCATTGAAATATATCCAGAAATATTTTATATTAGAATGAATTATTCAAAATATGAAGATGAGGAACCTGCAATTACATACAATGAGTACTAAAGGCCATTCTAAAACGTGGTTTTTGTCTGGTTTTTATGTTGGCTCTGACTCTTGTAGCAGAATCAAATGCTGAGATAAGACTAGAGCCTTTACTCAGAAAATATGCAACAAAAGTTAATTTTTCAGTTTGTGCATCTGCTGATTACACTCACATTGAAAAAGACTAAATATATTTTAATTCCCTGATGCACCAGCCCTGTCTGACATAATTTCAAAATTTCAATGCTCCAATTTTTTTCCGTAAGAAAACCACTATCAAGTAACAGAATACTTCTTTCATTGATCAAACATTTGACAAATTAATCCCAATAGAAGGTATCAACCAGCATCACCTCTCCCTATTCTGGTCTTATAAAAATCATCATTGAGATTAAACTGATATAGTTGGTACTTGGTACTTCCCAGGAAATTAACCAACCTTATTAACTCATTTCCTGGCTGGAAAATACCGGGCATGGTAGAAGAGGAAAATCAGTCCTCTACCACACACACGACTTCACTAATAGCTACACTGAGACCGACACGTGAAACACTTTTGTGACCAAATTCTTTTTTCTTAAATTAATGGTCGGACCATGTAAAGGAAGGAACTGAACAGTATAACCTTCATAGCTAATGAACAATCAAGTATGGAGCAGGATTACTGTGGAACAATACAGAAGAAACACATAGGAAAGTAACATAAGAAACAGGTTCTTAAGCTGTCAAATCCAGTGCACAAAATGCATTCTCTCTGTACTACTGAGTCGTTCTGAAATAATCCTCAGAATTTACCCCACAAAATTCAGTTTTTTCAAAAGATTTGTTTTCTTCCCAAGTAACTAGCCAAGGCTACCTACCTAAAATATGCAATTATTCACTTTTGGAGAGAAGGAAAAAAAAAACCCACAACAAAAAACCCTACACAATTAACTTTCAATACTCGCTTATATGTGCCTAGCAAAAGCAGATCACTGTGTTTACAGATCAGGCAGAAAGACTGAAGGCCATAAGAGAGAACCACCAAAACACATGCTGAAGAACTAAGGATACTACAGATACCTTCAATAGTGACGTCTCAAAAAATGGTTATCCCAATATTCCAGTTGAAAGAGTGAATTTAGGAACAAGTAACAGAATAGAATCAAAGTGAAAAAGACAAACTTTTAAATCCATTTTCTGAAGGAGGCTAACCCTTGCTCTTCTGTGGCACTAAATAAGATCCTGGGGTTTCAAGTCAATCATCTCTTACCAGCTGTCCTTTCAAGGTTGACAAAACAAATGGCAACAGTATGAGACAAACTGATAAATTCAGCCTCAAAACTTACAACACCACAACTTTTCCTCATAGCTCTACAACACAAATCATGTAATATTTTCTTAGCATACAAAGCAACCAGCATGCCACAGACAAATCGTGCAATCCTAGTTATATTGCCCGAGATGAAAAACAAAAAATTACACATTGAAGTTGCAAGAAATGCACTCATCTCATGCAAAATATTCTGAAACTGCATCCTTCTGAACAGATCTATATTGTTTTTATGCAATCATTTGACAGACTGAAAATCTCAATATTAAGTGGTTTTACTTACTGTTATTTTTTGTAATTCTTCACTGAAGGAATTCTTGACTGTCAAAAAAAAAAAGAAAAAAGTTCATTCATTCCAGGGTCTGAAAATACTAAAAGGTATAGCAACACTGTAGCTTTATGACAACACTGTAATCTTTAGATAAAAACAAAGAAGTCCATAATATGACAAATAACAATTAGGCACCTATTAACCTTTGACTTAATTCCGCATTTGATACTGCATTATATTAGCATTTTAGGTTAAACCAGACTCCTGTAGATCTGCAAATTTCACAGCTATTTGCATGCAAACAAAACTATGCTTGCCATTTGCCAAACTTACTTTAATGACTTAATTGCATTGAAATCATAATTTGAAGCTTTTAGTGTCTAGTTTAAAAAAGTAAACCTACCTTTTTTACTAAGCAATAATCCATCCAACACAAAGTTGTAGAACTCATCAGCATTTTCTTTTGACAAGAGATGACACATTGAGAGCTCAGGTGAGAAGTGCAATATGACTAAATGACTATTCCTTCCTTTCTAAATAGAACAGTTTCCACAGCTCCTACAAGCGCATCTGTTATATTCTTCTTGGCTACAAAAATATATTCTTCATGGAAGAGAAGCTGAAGTCAGACAAGTAATTTGTGCTACGCTTCCACTTAAGACCGACCAGCTGGTAACTAAAAAGTTACCAAGGCAGGAAGCAATCACCATTAAAGCATATTGTCTTGCCTTTCTAAGACAAATTCTTGTTTCACCCGTGGTTTAAGCTTGCACAGAAATTAGCAGTTCTATGTGCCATTCATACAGAAAACGAAGCTTCTACTGACCACAGTTCACCAAGCACAAACGCAAAAGTAAGAAAGGTATCCTGGGAAACCTGACACAAAATTGAAGGTCTAGATTGTAAATGGCATTGCACTGATGTTAAAAGCGCAGATGCCAGATGCTGACCCACTTCTCCTTAATTTTGGAGGGCAAGTTTGAAGCGGGAATGACTACCTACGTGTAACAATGGTAAGGAACACATTTCTACAATTACAACCAACAAATGATGTATAAAACAGTGGGGCAATGAAGATGCGTTCTGAGTGGTGAAGAAAGCTTGACCCCCTGAAACTCTGCAAACAACCTTTTGTCCATGTGCCCAAGCTCAGGAGAAAGTTAAGTGTGCTACCTACCTAACAGCAATAAGCACTTCAGCTTCCTCTGACACAGCAATCGGAAAAAAAAAAAATTAAAAAAAAACCCCAAACCAAACAATCCACCCACAAAAAACCCCCACCCCAAAACAAAACAAACCCCCAAACCACCCAAACACAGGGATTGGTTTTCACATACATCTGAATACTTGAATCAGATATCAGATTAATTAACACTGATAGAAGCAGAAGGTTTGTTCAAGCACTCTAGTAAACCCAGCCCTATACCACTTCATGATTTCATTCGATAGGTGCAAATTCTCAGACATTGCCTACTAGATTACCGAGCTACCCAACTTTACAGAACATTCCCAGTACACTAAACTTTTAATCTAAATAGCCTAAAATAGGATTAGAGAAACACAGCCAAGGCTCTAGATGACTGCCAACCCCCCAGTTTGATCGTCAGTTATCCAGACAGGATAATTATGTAATTATGGTCTCTTCCCAAGGTCAATCTTATTGAGCATACATGAAATCTTGATTATATGGTTTTAGATTGGAGGGGGCAGGGAAGGGGAGGGGAAGGGGGTGGGGCATGAGACACAACAACGTTTAGATTTCAGTATACCTGACAAACATGTATTTTAGCACTGATGAAAGCCATGGAACAAATACAATACTTCCATGCCTGCAAAGGTGCAAACTGAAAACTGTCATCTGCAATTCTACACACGCTAGAACAGTACTGCAATTAAGTAAAGGCAATGGTGGTGGTTATACTCAGACTTTCCCAGCATCACAATCCCAGTGTAAAGTCAATCTCACATGTGAGCAACTTCCTATTTGGATACATTAAAATATTGAATTTATGAAACAATCCAGATTAGATGTCAATGTCTGCCTCTCCTTCACAAATACAGTGGTTAAAAGTGACCCAAAAAAGGGACTCTCCTCCAAAACTATATGTCACAAAAATTTAATTAGCCCTTGTAACTCATTATTTTAACTCACACTATAGGACTTCCATGAAATCCCTCTGAAGTTAGCTATTTTATGGCAAGTTAACCAATAAGTGAGATACATTTTATGTAAGATGTTAATATAGTTTAGGATGCCTGATGCCTTAAGAGGCAAGTATGCTAAATGCAACCGCAGCAATTTATCAGCTGCAATGCAATTAACAACTGTTAATCAATCTGCATCTATTTACCACATAACCTTGATTAACTTGAATTAATAAGGCCACTCCTTAACTACTGCAGTAATTCCTGTTCTCAATCCACCCTTCTTTCTTTTGTCCAGGATCTAAGCTCTTACCAAATCCTCCCACCTGCTTCAGCCACAGATGCAAAGTTTTCACCTACTCCAACATGCCCAAGGTATTTTGATATATTACATCAACATTGGTTCAAAATGTTTCCTGACAGTTCTTAAAATATGTAAGTATAGTTTTAAGAATAACAAGTTCTTGTTCTACAAAACTATGCATTAATTTAATATCTAATTACTAATAGAAGAGTTTCTTATGGGAACATCTCATACTTCCAAGGCTCCTCCTCAAAAGGGGTTCAAGATCTCTACCATACAGCAACTATTACTAGCCTTGAAGCTCACATTTTTATGAACTTCAAAGAAAAAATTCTCATCTACTTATACTACGAAGCTAAAAACTATGGAGATCATTTTCTAAAACAGGAATCTCCTGACTGTCATCCCAGGGGGCCTTCTCTCCAGATTAGCCAACCAACTGACAACCACATTCACTGCCTTCAAAAAAAGGAGAGATGCAACCTGGCCACATGCGAATACTAGCTACAAGATACAAAAAAAAAAAAAATAAAAAATAGTATTTTCATGAAAGAAAAACCTCAAAAACTTCAGAAAGGGAACCATGCCAACTCCCCCAAAATACTGTAATAGCTAAACATTCTGCTTAAAAGTTTGATACATTGGGAGAAGAGCTTTATTCCTGGCAAGGTGTAATGATGTAATGATAATAGGATTCTTCAGCCAGACATGGAAAAAACAAAAAGCAAGCACACTAAGAGACATCATTCTCCCATGAAACTTGCTTTCAGAACAGGAAGGGATATGCTATTTAAATTCCATTTTTAAGACGGGATCTTATTTAAAGATTAGTCAGCTAGTTAATCAAGAACACAACAATAAGATTACCGAAAAGGCTGCAAAAGAAGTCAAAGCAGCACAGAAATCCTGTTTTGGTTAACTGAAAAGACTACTAACAACCCTTAGAAGTAACTAGTTTACACACATAACTGTTGGGACAAGCTGTAAACGATAACTTACAGACTACTAGAATTCCTCAGAATGACAGAACTGCTCAGTCTCAATAACAAAAAGTCACCAATACAAAGCTAAGGGTCACAGCACAGGTCCAAAGCATTCCAGCCAAAGCTGTCAACACAAATACACATATCAAGCCATCTCACAGAGATGCTCAATTTTAGGAATACAAATGCAGTCCGTGTCAACATACAAGGTTTATTTTCGCTGTCTTTCATCTTTAAAGTAACAATAAAATCACTCACCACCACCCCACTTTCCTCCCCAGTACATTGGTAACTATTGCAGACAGACACAGTATTTACAAGGGTTTAAAGTTCTTCAGTAAGACAAGCAGGGAGCACAAAGCGGGATTTCTCCTCTTCTTCAAAGTGCGCCTTAACAGACACAAAGTTGCAGCCTAATTGCAGACATTCGTGAACACACAAGTCAGCTTTTATAGAGTCTTAATGGGACAAGTTCCAAAGACTGACATAGCTTCACAGGCAGTCGTACCTATAAAGAAGACATGCACAAATAAAAACGCCTTTGCTTAGGACACAAGTTAGAATCATATCACAAACATGGTACCAAAATAAGGGATTCAGTTACCTTCTGGTCATCAAATTATGATGCCAAAAAAGTAGCTAACCCTTCCACTACAGCTGTCTCCTAGATGCTGTGGTACATGTTACCATGTACCCTGAACAGTGTTACCATTCTTGCAGTTTCAGTATTCAATACACTTCAACAGTCAACATCGAAACTGAAGTATGAAGAACAGTCACACTACGACAAACCAAGGATTCAGCTAGCCCAGAATCCTGCCTCCAGCAGTAGCAAGAAGTTTTACTCTTTTCAGAGACACCCATCCTTAACTAGAGGGGGGAAATCAACAGAACAGTGGCAAAAACTGTGTCAGAGACCAAGAATATAAAATACATGCTGATACTTCAACAGAATATTCTGCCGGTCGTAAAAAAATTTGTACCTCAGAAGCTTCCTGAGACAGACAGAAGTGGCAGGCTATTTCTTCTTCTAAATTATCAGCTCCATTGTATTTTTCCCCTACCAATTTATCTAGTCCCACATTAACCCCAAGCAAGCTTTTAGCTTCAAAGAGTCACAAAGAGTTCCACAACTTAAACGTGCAGGTGTGAAAAACCAGTTTCCCTGCTTACTCTGAACTTGCCACTTTTTAACTTGAGAAACTCCTCCTTGCGACAGAGGAGACAGTGAGTAATCAGACCCTATTCACCTTCTCCATAATACTCATGCCTTTACTTCATTTCCTCAGTCCTCACTCTTCCACACTCAAAGAGTCCTATTCCTCCTTGCTATGGAAGCCATACTATGCTTTTGATCATACTACACTCTGAACCTTTCTGCAGCTCTGCTTTTTCCTTTCTGAAGTTGGGGACCAGAGTTGGACACTACTCAAAAAAATAAAGGAGCACCATAGATTATTAGTGCCATACTGATATTCTCAAATATATCCTCTCAAACATACTTTGTGCCCAATTACCTTCCTCAAAATTAGAAAATCCTACCATTGTGTTTCCTCCTTGACCACTACTGAATACAAAGCTAACATTCTTAACAGAATCAGTGTAATGCCCTAATCTATTTCTGAATATACAGATAATTTGATTTTATAAACAAAAAAGCAACTTTCCAACGCAACTTCAAGGAGCTGCTGCAAAGCCACAGCTGCAGAAACAACATGGATCCCGCTTAACCTGAAGCACTTAATTTCTCAAGGTGATGATACCAAAGCTGCTAAATATCATCCACACAAGATTCAGAGACTGTACACTGCAACACACATTTCCAAGCTAGCAATTTATGCAGAAGCAAGAATGTTTCTCCCTGCAAACAGAGAAATACTTTTCTCCTCCCCACCCATCATGTCACAAGCAGACTAATCCCAAAACAGAAGCAGTATTTTTTCAAAAATTTGTCCTGTAAAGGTGTATTCAATAAGCGGATAATGCTCTACACTAGAATATTTCTTCATCAAAAAACCCCAAAGCCATTAGCTGGATAATGTGTTGTTAACAGAGAAAGTAACAATACTGGAAGCACTGCTATCCAAAATGGGCCTTTAGCCCAGCTTTTTTCTACATGACCTTTGAAACAAGTTTTAAATAATTTTACAATCCAAGTACTTTCAACATCATCTAACAGATCTGTAACTTTTTTTTTTTGGTAAATTGGGGTCAAGTACTGATTTTACCCAGTGACACACTGTGTATGTGTCTGACAATTCTAAAACATTTTCTCTTAAAGTTCCTAAACCTTAAAATGCCAGAGAAACAAACAAGTTATTACAGGAAATAAGTTATTCCAGAGCTCCATCTTTCAAACGTCTTAAATAAAATAATCCTGTCTTTATTTTCCTCTCTGCGATTACTCAACGCTCAAAACAAACGAGCAGTTTTGCATGACCTGCATCTCCAGATTGCACTAATTCAGGTAGAAACCACTTCGAATCAGTAGGTTAAATCTCTGTGCTTTGATATTAAGACACCAACTCATATACCAAGCTGAGCAATTCCTTCACTACATATCATCTTTGTTTGCTTTGGATAAAATTTTTATATTTCTAAATCAGGACAGCAATATGGTTTGAATAGTCCTTTGCCATGACAATTTTGAACAACAGCACAATCTGCCACAAGGATTAGAGAATTCTAAAAACAGATGAATCTTTCCTTAACACCAAGTCAGTTTTTCAACTGTCTCAGTTTAGAGAGCTTTTATGGATAATTTTACCCCAATATCATTTGAATTCATTCTGTTTGTGAATAGGTGATATAAGGGTTGATCATATAACCAAACTATTTCATAAGCACTTTTTTACAAAACCCTCCTCTAAAAAATTAAAACTATCATATTTGTGACAGACAGTACAGACGCATTTTATATTAGCCCTGAAAATAGCAGTCTTCGTTATTTTAGGTAAAAGGGTGGGAAATAACAGAATTTCTCTTCAGAGTTCTTTACTGCTTCTTAAAAGCCACCTCTCCATATTTCAGCTGTATCAGCCTTTCTAGAAATGCTCAAATTACTCCTGCCTATTTAAATACTGGTTAGAATAGACCTGAATGTTTAAAGATGCTCTTGAGAGAGTCATGTAAATTTGGTCCACATTGAAGAAGAGCCTAGTGTTTTGGGAGAGCTTCTCATCAGATTACTCAGTTTCACAGGGTAAAAATATTAGTTTCGCTATAGTACTTGTATTAATGATTGCAAACCCAAAAACCTTAAGTTTTGTGCTTAAAAGATTAAAGAAAAATATTTTAATCTGTGTAGTGCCTGTAGATATCCTTGTACTGCAAAACTGAAACAGAACAGTTGGCTGTAATTCAGTTTTTAAGAATGTCACCTCTAAGTAAAAAGCCTTATAAAATAAATCCAGAACTGAAATAGTTGCCAAGACATTAGAGCTGACTTCAGAGGAAATTTTCACTATATTACTGCCACATTCACTCCATGAATTCTGCTGCCAGCTAGAATCTACTATACTAAAGTGCCTATTTCAAACAGAGCTGATACCTCAGACTAACACCTGCAAATATTAACAAAGAGACTGCCTGTCCTTCTTTCTGGTCTTCCGTTTCCTAAGTATCTCCATCAACCATAGCAAGACTCAGGGAAGAAAAAAAAAAACCAACCCTACAGAACTATAGTACAGACACCACGTGTTTCAAAAGGAAGAATGTCCAACCTGCCTTTCTGTATGAAGAAAGCTTGAAAGTTCACTTTTTCTACTAGAAGAGCCTGTGAAAATAACTGTAGGCAACAGATGTAAGAACAAGTGAATGAGTCCAAACAAGAACCAATGCAGTCATACCAAGAAACAGAACAAACTTTAGAATACCAGTATGAGGGAGAAAATAATACTCCATTTTAAGTCGCCAATTCCATAGACAGATGAGAAATTTAGGTAGAAGAGTGTCAGGTAGTGTTTCATACCCCTAACTCAGGAGGGTTGTGGGGAGGTGTGGTATGTCATCAGCAGTGTCAAGTGCCAGCCACCAAACACTCCCGACAACACTTCCAGCTGCTACATCCACCCAGGAACTAGTCTATCACAGAATGTAAGAGTCGGAAGCGACCTCTGGAGATCATCTAGTCCAACCCCCCTGCCAGAGCAGGGTCACCTAGAGCAGGTTGCACAGGAACGCGTCCAGGTGGGTTTTGAATGTCTCCAGAGTTGGAGACTCCACCACCTCTCTGGGCAGCCTGTGCCAGTGCTCTGCCACCCTCAAAGTAAAGAAGTTCCTCCTCATGTTTAGGTGGAACTTCCTGTGCTCAAGTTTGTGCCCATTTACCTCTTGTCCTGTCCCCGGGCACCACTGAAAAGAGCCTGGCCCCATCCTCCTGACACCCACCCTTTAAGTATTTGTAAGTGTTGCTAAGGTCCCCGCTCAGTCGTCTTTTTTTCCAGACTGAAGAGACCCAAATTCCTCAGTGTTTCTTCTTAAGAGAGGTGTTCCAGTCCCCTAATCATCTTGGTAGCTCTCTGCTGCACCCTCTCCAGCAGTTCCCTGTCCCCCTTGAACCGGGGAGCCCAGAACTGGACACAGTACTCCAGATGTGGCCTCACCAAGGCAGAGTAGAGGGGGAGGATGACCTCCCTCGACCTGCTGGCCACACTCTTCTTGATGCAGTGGCACCCCAGGATGCCACTGGCCTTTTTGGCCACAAGGGCACATTGCTGGCTCATGGTCATCCTGTTGTCCAGCAGGACTCCCAGGTCTCTTTCAGCTGAGCTGCTCTCCAGCAGGTCTGCCCCCAGCCTGTACTGGTGCATGGGGTTACTCCTCCCCGGGTGCAGCACCCTACACTTGCCCTTGTTGAATTTCATAAGGTTCCTCTCTGCCCAATTCTCCAGCCTGTCTAGGTCTCTCTGTATGGCGGCACAGCCTTCTGCTGTGTCAGCCACCTCTCCCAGCTTTGTGTCATCAGCAAACTTGCTGAGGGTGCACTCTATCCCCTCATCCAGGTCATTGATGAATATATTGAAGAGGACTGGACCCAGTACTGACCCCTGGGGAACACCACTCGTCACTGACCTCCAACTAGACTCTGTGCCCCTAATCACTACCCTCTGAGCTCTGTCTTTCAACCAGTTATCTATCCACCTTACTGTCCATTCATCAAGCCCACTTTTCCTAAGCTTCCCTATGAGGATGCTGTGGGAGACTGTGTTGAACACCTTGCTCATCCTGGTTTTGAGCTCTGCAAACTTCTGCTATATGTGGTGGGCAGTTTTCCTTCTTCTGTTTAGCTAATATGGATAATTTTGGTAAGCTGGCTGCTGCTTCCTCTGTGAAAGCTCATCTTTCTTATGAGAAGAGACCTACTAGGAGCTACCTGTGTATGTCCTGCATAGAGTAGCTCTTTTTTTTTTTCTCCCTAGGATACACTAGTGCACCTATTTTCAGAATTTTACTGCTGTGTTCAGGCTTTGTACAGATCACTGTTCAGCAGTTCTGCTGTTCTTATTGCAGCAAGTAGTGATAGACCAACGTGTGCTGAATGATTAAAAGGGCAGAGGCACAACAGAACCCCAGTTTTAAATATGAAAAATCCCTGTGCGATCTTTACCTTGACTTTGTTAATGTCTTTGCTCCCATGACTAAGTGTCTCTTAACAGTTCTCCTGTCAGCGCTCTCCTTTTGAATGTTATCTTTGGATGCTGTAAACTGTTCATACTATTGTAGTATATTACTAATACTTTGTAATTGGAGTCTATCTGGAAGAAGAGGTTATAACTGGGTACTTTTACATTGGAAACCCTTCAAGACAGGAATCCTTCCTGCTTGTGCAAGATCACAGGAGTGTTTCTGTCCAGACCAGGCCCCTTGGCAGAGTGGTGGTAGATTTAATATTTAATTGCAGACTCTCATTTATTCTTAAATTTTCTGTGTTTTAATAACACTTGTTTCATGAGTTTGCTTTCCATGTTGAACTTCAGAGTTTGAGGAAAGCAGACCACTTCCTAATTTAGCATTGAGATGCTTGTGCTGACATGTTTTCAAGATGGAGTTTCCCCTGCTTCTGAATATCTTTGGTTTTGTTTTTTATTTGTGTTCATTTATTGAAGTTGTGGATGTTTTTTGACCTTATAAAGTACAAGGAGCTAAAACATGTGGGAGGGAGCATAGAAGAATGGAGAGGAGCTATTACAGAAGCCTGTTCCAATTCTTTTGCAAGTGAAGGTATTCTCTACCCATTGTAAAATGCTGGTAGGTGTCTGAAGTCTAATGCTTCCCCTGGTAATGTTTGCAACTGCTGATAAAAGCAGTCTTAGTGTGGGGTTTTTTTTCTTTCTTTTTCCTACATATAAACAGTAGCCTACAATGGAGAGTATGTGGGTGCAAAGAATGTAGTATTACCTAATTTTTACAATGCATAGCAAATGCACTTCTCCTGAGCCATTTTTTTTCTAATAGAAAAAGACAGCTGTTTCTTCATTGAAATACAATATGCTTTGTAATATAATGTAAGAGTGTGTGTGTAAATTCTGTTGCTATAAAATATTTCCTTACACTAGTAGAAATAAAACTGGAGAAAAGGATAATTTATTGTAAGAATCATTTTAGCTTTCCACAAATACAGGTCATGAAAAATGATACTGTAAATAAGCTAGTAGCTTAATGTGCTCTTGCTTAAGTCTGCTCTTGTACTGAATATGCTCCACAGACATTAATGTAGACATAGAGGGGATAGAATTTGGGGGGTTGCTTGGAGAGATCTGCTTGGAGAGATCCCGTGGGCTAGGGCTCGGGAAGGCGAGGGGGCTCAAGAGAGCTGGTTGGTATTCAAACACCACTTTCTCCAAGCTCAGGATCAGTGCATCCCCAAGAGCAAGAAATCGGGCAAGGGATGCAGGAGGCCTGCATGGTTGAGCAGGGAGCTTCTGAAAAAGCTCAAGTGGAAGAAGGAAGTTTACAGTACGTGGAAGAAGGGACTGACTGCTTGGGAAGATTACAAGAATGCCACCGGAGTGTGCAGGGATGAAGTGAGGAAAGCCAAGGCCTCCTTGGAATTAAACCTGGCAAGGGATGTCAAGCACAACAGGAAGGGCTTCTTCAAGTATATTGGAGGCAAAAGGAAAACTAGAGAAGTTGTGGGCCCCCTGCTGAATGAGAAAGGAGCCATGGTGACGGAGGATGTGGAGAAGGTAGAGTTACTGAATGCCGCCTTTGCTTCAGTCTTTACTGCTTGGCCCAGCCCTCAGGAGTCCCAGACTTTGGAGAAAGAGGAAGACTTCCCCTTGGTTGAGGAGGATCAAGTGAGGGATCAATTAGGTATCCGCAAGTCCATGGGTCCCAATGGGATGCACCCAAGACTGCTGAGGGAGCTGGCGGAAGTCATTGCTGGGCCGCTCTCCATCATCTTCGAAAGATCCTGGATAGCAGGCGAGGTGCCTGACGACTGGAGGAAAGCCAATGTCACTCCAGCCTTCAAAAAGGGCAAGAAGGAGGACCTGAGGAACTACAGGCCGGTCAGGCTCACCTCCATCCCTGGAAAGATGATGGAACAGCTCATTCTGGGTGTCATCTCAAAGCATGTAGAGGAAAAAAAAGCTATCAGAAGTACTCAACATGGATTCACCAAGGGGAAATCAGGTCTGACTAATCTGATAGCTTTCTATGATGGAATGACTGGATGCATAGATGAGGGGCGGGCGGTGGATGTTGTCTACCTTGACTTCAGCAAGGTATTCGACACGGTCTCCCACAGCATCCTCATAGGGAAGCTTAGGAAAAGTGGGCTTGATGAATGGACAGTAAGGTGGATAGATAACTGGTTGAAAGACAGAGCTCAGAGGGTAGTGATTAGGGGCACAGAGTCTAGTTGGAGGTCAGTGACGAGTGGTGTTCCCCAGGGGTCAGTACTGGGTCCAGTCCTCTTCAATATATTCATCAATGACCTGGATGAGGGGATAGAGTGCACCCTCAGCAAGTTTGCTGATGACACAAAGCTGGGAGAGGTGGCTGACACAGCAGAAGGCTGTGCCGCCATACAGAGAGACCTAGACAGGCTGGAGAATTGGGCAGAGAGGAACCTTATGAAATTCAACAAGGGCAAGTGTAGGGTGCTGCACCCGGGGAGGAGTAACCCCATGCACCAGTACAGGCTGGGGGCAGACCTGCTGGAGAGCAGCTCAGCTGAAAGAGACCTGGGAGTCCTGCTGGACAACAGGATGACCATGAGCCAGCAATGTGCCCTTGTGGCCAAAAAGGCCAGTGGCATCCTGGGGTGCCACTGCATCAAGAAGAGTGTGGCCAGCAGGTCGAGGGAGGTCATCCTCCCCCTCTACTCTGCCTTGGTGAGGCCACATCTGGAGTACTGTGTCCAGTTCTGGGCTCCCCGGTTCAAGGGGGACAGGGAACTGCTGGAGAGGGTGCAGCAGAGAGCTACCAAGATGATTAGGGGACTGGAACACCTCTCTTAAGAAGAAACACTGAGGAATTTGGGTCTCTTCAGTCTGGAAAAAAAGACGACTGAGCGGGGACCTTAGCAACACTTACAAATACTTAAAGGGTGGGTGTCAGGAGGATGGGGCCAGGCTCTTTTCAGTGGTGCCCGGGGACAGGACAAGAGGTAAATGGGCACAAACTTGAGCACAGGAAGTTCCACCTAAACATGAGGAGGAACTTCTTTACTTTGAGGGTGGCAGAGCACTGGCACAGGCTGCCCAGAGAGGTGGTGGAGTCTCCAACTCTGGAGACATTCAAAACCCACCTGGACGCGTTCCTGTGCAACCTGCTCTAGGTGACCCTGCTCTGGCAGGGGGGTTGGATTAGATGATCTCCAGAGGTCCCTTCCAACTCTATGATTATATGAGCTCAGCAGTAAGACATAGCACCACCTGACTGGAAATTAATAAAAGTAGGCAATATTCAGTAACTTCCATTTTTACTCAGCTGGACTAAGACTCTAAAGAGTTGGCTAACCTTCCAGGCTGTCTACCATACCAGCTGCACTTGTTCGATAGCATAAACTGTCTGGTTCAAATAAAAATTATCTGAAGGAACAACTGGACTACCACACCGCCATACATCACCATTGTCCTTATATATATACACACACACCTTGCCATTGGCTCCTATACTCAGCTGAAGAGTCTGCTTGAACTAAGACTTTCAATATTGTTATCACAATTGTTTATTAATTAAACAGGTTACACCTATTAGTTAAAGGGTTGCATCATCATCTCATGGATTAACCTGATGAATCTTCTAGTAGTACTGTGTGCACTTCCCTTATCCAGGTGGATCTACAGAGGAGAAGAACCTGTCTTGGCAAGGAACTCATCTGCCACGCAGAAACAGCAAAAAAAGGGGATGGAAAGGAAGAAGTGACTCTCACTGAGATCTCAAACACTGCGGACAACAAAACCTTACCACACCACTGGCTATTTGTAGATACACGAGAACTCTCTAGTATGTAAGTCACTACACAGTAGTACGAAGCTAAGTGCTTAAACTATAAAACGAAGTTTACAAAACAAGATCTTAACTTTCCTTCCTCAAACTATTTCTCATGCTTAAGGAAGCATAGCTGAACATGTAGTCTGATGCCAAGGTTTGTTTAAGAAGCTCAGTACGTTCCCATCCCCTGAATGTCAAAGAACATCACATGCCAATTCATTCCCTTCCAGAAGGGACAGGCAGACCCTCTGTGGCCTTTGGTCCCCAAATCACCAGACAGCTCCTTCCCAGGGCTGCTACTTTCATGTGATTTCCCTTGAGTGTGCTCTCCCTCCAGAGGAATGATTTTAATACTATGCATCCTACACAGCAGAACAACACAAGTCTGGATTTAATATCCCATTGGGGTTTTTTGCCCCCCTACTTCATGTGCACTTGTACTCAATCTGCACATTTTTTAGTTCATAAGCAGCACCTTTATATGAAGGTCAAGAGAAAAAAACGTATTAAAAGTTATAAATCAAAAAAATACATTAGCCACTGCATTGTCCAATTCCAAAATACACAGACACATTAGTGCTCAATGTGAACAAGCTAAAAAATGTCTACAGTGTTTCTGCAAGGAGTACCTTTGATGGAAGTCAAACTTAAGCGACACTGGTCATAATACACCTAGGATCACCAAGTCAGACTGTATATATACACCTGCCCATTCTGAATGAGTGAGCTCTCAGGAGTACTTAGGTTGGCATTTCCGGCTTTCAGTGAGAAACGAAAAACTACAAAAGACACGGTACAGACAGTACAACAGCATGGCACTTTCAGTTGTTCTCAACACTCCATTTTTTTCTGAGTTTATATCAAAATGAACATGTTTGCTGTTATATAAACTACCCAAACATGAACATATCCTTTAGATATGTTCTCAGATGCCCTATTTCCCACAGCGATTTAGGAACATCTTTGTCCAAAACTGCTTTTGGATAAGCAGTACTTCACATGCTTTCACATAAGAGAAACAAAACCCAAAAGAGAGACTAGTTCCTTCTCCAGAAAGAGATCTCCATCTCTAACCTCGTTATCTTAGCTAGGCAAAGTCTTTCCAGGACAGCATAAAGTCCCTTTGACAGCAACAAAAAAAAGAAGAAAAAAAAAAAAAAAGAGCCTTTTCAACCTTTTCCTTGAAGTTCACTATACCTCTCACCTACAGCAGCTTCCTTGGATCATACATCAGGTGCAAAACAATACAGAAACAGACTAGGATGAATCTGACATCATATTCTCCTTTTCAAGATCCCACCAAGGAATTTCATAAGTCATTTTCTCTTATTTACAAAGTAACAGTAAACTCTTTCCAAGGAATTTGCAAGAATGAGAAACAGCACAAGCAAGACTGGCCCTTCCCCAATAATTCAGTTTGACTGTGGATTTCCATGGTCTGAAAGAGGCCTTTCAGGGGTTTGTCACACATGCACCACCCAATCTGTCACTCAACAAAATTAACAAATACCCTCTTTAGTTGTCTGAAGCATGACACCTGAAAAAGAACAAACAGCCCACTGAAGTTTTAGATATAGGTCAAATGCCAGAGATGAACAGAAAATTTCATGATGAATGTTTTACCATTTACCAGAAAACATCCTGGGAATTAAAGAAACAACAGCAAACCACCATAACCAAGAGCTGTCTCAGGCAACGCTAACAAAAAAAAAAAAGTCACACTTCTGCCTTCTGATATTTGAAACTCCCCATTCATAGTAAATGCTCCATTGCTCAATATCTATTGACAGGTTTCAGATTAGTTCTAGCTGGACTTCTGTTCTCTATGACCAACAATATCCACACACAAAAATTTGTTTGATGAAGTTGTGCTCTGCGATATGGACATACTAGACATGAGGGGCTCATGTTGTGCAGCTTGATGATACTGAACAGACACTGGGATAAGTATTACTGAATGAGTGTGCTGGGGAATGTTTTATTGTATAATGATGAGTATTGAGGGGACAGATGGTTAAGGTGAGTGGCTTTGATACACAGCCTATTGAAAATACCCAAAGACTAACATAAGCAGTTATGAAGTCAGTGGACAACCTGAAGCTTCTCCAACAAGCAACTCAGAGATTTAACTGACCTTCAAAGAAATACTTTTCTGTGGAGAAAAGGAAAATTAAGATCTAGTCTGGAATAACACTACACTTATCCAACTCATCCCAGCAGTCCTCTTGTGATGAAGTTGTGTTCAGTTGACTGCCTAGCCAGGACGGGCTGATGTTGCACTTACCCAAGATGCTGTGAGTCCCAAGTATAAAAGTTTCTCGTACTTTTTCAATAAAGAAAAGGTTAAGGGGATGTGACCTGTATATACAGTCTGTAGTAAGACTTAAGTGAATAAAGGCAGTATGAAGGAAGCTTTAGTTTGTACATTAATTTTTTTTAACAAGCCATCTTCCAATTTTTAAGTAAACAGCCTTCTAAGACAGGAAAAACTGACCTAGGAATTGGCCTACAACCCTTCATTTGTTAACAGACCTATTTCTTACTTATCTGGCACAGCATCACTAGAATTCAATGGATCTTGTAGACTACTTCGTAAGTTTTAATGCCACTTAATTCAATGTTAGACCTTTCTTTTTAAGCCCCCACCTTTGTTCCTCCCCACATTAAAGAGCCTTTGATATCAATTCAGTCTGTCACTCAAGGTTCATTTAAAGTAGCTAAAGGAATTTAGGACTCTAAAAAGGCAGCTTTAATCAAGATACCTGTGTTACAATATGACCCTCAGTAAGCAGAAAATTTGATCCTTTCCTCTGTAAAAAGAATTCATCCGTGCAAACACCAGACATAACAGCACGTCTCCTCCAACAAACTAGGCCCAACAGGCACACCACATTTGCCCATTTCAAATTTAGCATGCATCCACACTCACTTGGTCCTGACCCTCTCACTCTCCACTGAAGACTGTAAAGACACAGCAGAACAGAAACACAGAACTGAATTGCACTGTGGAAAGTACAGCACAGTAGCAGGGAAGAGGCGACAATGATAAGGATACTGGAGAAAAGGAGACACCAAAAACAAAGTACAGCAGTTTGAGGACATACTATTTTTCATAATTACAAACAGTACCTCTTGGTGAAGACAGATTTCTTATTCATGCCATGGTGTGCTCAAGTAATCTAAGTATACTTGATTCAATCTTCCATCTCCTTTACCTACATTTCCCTTCAACTCCCACAGCTGGGCTGAGCAACTTACTGAATGGCCAGACTTCTACAGAATCCCTGAAGTTTCTAGGACAGAATGCTAGCAACACCTCAGACTAGAGATGTGTGAACCCAAAGCCTTCATTTGCCCGTATCGAAAAACTGTACAAATCGTGAAACAACATTCAAGCGGTGTCTCATCTGACCAGTCAGCTGTACAAAGAGGCCACACCTGCATGGAGTCAAAGCAATGTAAACATGGAAAAGTTGCAACTAGATCTGCTTTGAGATCCTAGATCACCCTTAATTTTCTCACATCAGAACCCAAATTTTCTTTTGGGAAAACTACCACGCACTATGGAATGAAGTGCAAGCTTTTGGTTAGTTTTTGACAGCTAGTGAAAACAGATCCTGCCAGAGCTCTTCTGCAACCCTGATCCCCCAGCCAAGTAATTTTAGTTCTGATTTCTCATGACTTACTTCACAAAAAAGCATAGCTTACAACAGTAATGTTGAAAAAATATCATTGTAAGAATATCTAAAGTCAAGGCATATGGAAAGTTTTGTGCACATCTGCAAACAGCAGCAAATTTAAGGTATGAATGCCAAGTTAGTTCTAAATATTCTGAACAAAGTATCAAACACCATTATCTCCTTAGAAAACAGACTCAAGTTGCACCATTTTTGTTTCAAATATGGATGAGTAATTTCCATATTTATACTACTGATCTGCTGCAAAGGTAAACAGACTGTTTATCATCTTCTAGGCACTATGTGCAATTATTTGGACTTGCCTAGGTTCAAGTCTTGGACAAATTTGTTCCTCATTTTTAAGAGTTATTTCTGATATACCATAAGGAAGACTAGAGTTTTAAAGTGTCAAAAATCCTAAGGAAATATAATTATTCTGTCTGGCTTTACCTTATGAAGGCAGCCTAGGGTTTTTCTGATCTACTGATCTTGATCCAAAACTCAACAAACCACACAAGATCAGCTAAAAGAGAGCTTAGTTAGTCTTTAAGATACACATCAGGATTTTCTTTTGTATCACCTAGAAGAGAAATAATTGCTAACTAGTGTTTAAAGCAATACACAAAGTGAAACAGAGCTATACGCTAATATGTCAATAAAAGAAGTTGTTATATTGTCAAATACAAGTCAGAGTATTGCTTGCAAAGAACAAGCAACATTAATAGCCACACAACACAGGAACTCTCCCCATCTTTTAATTAATATTGCTTCCTCCCTTTACTATCTTCTCTTCTACAAATATTTTGTATCCTATATTCATTTTCTTTCATTGAAGCCAACACTGTCAAGACAATAAACTCTTCCGAGAAGGTGATCTTAGAAGGCCAGTAGATTTGTAACAGTTATCTGTGAAATATCACAGCACTTTAATAGTAATTTGCAGGTCTGTGAGCGTAACAGTCGTCATCTCATCTTTTATACAGCAAGTCTAACTTCTTAAAAATTAAATTCCTTACATAAAAATTTCATAGACGTTTTAATGCCTGAGAGATTTAGAAGCCGAGAACAAAGGAACAATAATGGAACAGAATTAAACTCTTATAATTGTGATTTGAGTAAGCTTCCACTTGAAATATATGCAACGGATAAGTCTCCCTGAAGTAAAAAAAACACGAGTTGTAACAAATATAGTAAGGATTATCCGCCTAGCAGTTGTTTTGTAACAAGTGTCATAGAAAGACCAAAATTACTAGCAAGTTATGTCACTTTGAAAAGCGTCTCCCAATAAGAGCATAAAATACTAAACAAGACCTACCTGAAAGTTTCAAGATTACATTTTTTGTTGTTGTTTTGCTACATCAACCACTTCCAGGGCAAAGTACTGGAGCAGAAGCAGTGAGAGTAACTTAAATGCAACCTATTTCAGATTACAACCTTAAACAGCACCTGTACTAGTGCCCTCATCTTTCAGAAAGCAAACCAGACCTGAAAGCAACCTCTACTGATCTGACATCATTATCAACTTTCCATGAAAAATAATTTTAGAACTAACTCCCAGGAGCAGCCACTTGAGATGCTCAGAGTAACATCACAAAACAAAACCAAAGAAGCTGGGAGAGATACACAACTCTTCAGGGTTTGAAGAGCCCTAGGAAGTAGAAAGAAGTCAAATCTACTATTTTCCTGACAAAATACTATGCTGGCTTGGCAAGAAGTTGATACAATTCCATGGTATTTTGAGAGCAGGTGCAAGGAAAACATGCTCTACAGCAAGAGCCGCATGCATGAGGTTACTAGCAGCAAGCCCAAACTGATCTTTTTCACATACAACACTGTCAGAGAGAGCAAGCACAATAGGTGCTTATGCATTAGTTGGTCTTTCATGTAAGGTTAAGGAGCAGTTTAATTTCAATGGTTTAAGATGCTTTAGGAAAAGTCCCATAGATATTTATCTGGATTTTAGACAGATAAATGCATAAAAGCCTTACCTCGAGTGACTATATGTAGGTTAGACACAGAAGAATTAGCCCAATTCTGATTCGTCTTTGAACATTTTATGCCACATATGCAAAAAACCTAAAGCACTTCATAGCTATTTTAGAGCTCTGAATAAATCATTTGAACATTATGCATGGTATAACTGATATTACTCTTCTGAGGTTTTCTGTTTACCACTTCTCATCTATATTATTTTATCTGGCCTAAATTCAACCCCATCATCTAGCTTTAAGCTTCTCCCATTACACGTACCTCCTCTGTTCTCAGATGATAGCCTGACAAATATTGCAAGTGCTGATATTGGGTGTACTTGGTGATAAATACTTTTCAATGTCACACACATAACACTACTTTATTTTGATTGAATTTCATTTTAGGTAATGAACAATTAAGACAACCAATGTTAAGGTCATTGTGCATCATTCCCTGCAAAGTTAAAACAAGAAGTCACCCAAATATCCAAATAACTTCTTTGTTTTCTCACAGTAATGATGGTAATTACAGACACAGGTATAGTGCAACTCCACTGAATCCTAAAGCCTTTTATGATAATAGTTTGAAGTTGAAAATAACTGAGTTTTTCCACAATCAAATCACTCTCAGCCAACGGAATCTTACCTACAGCCATCTAAAAGACAGAAAAAGCTCTGTGTCCAATCACTTAACGGAAATGTTGTTTCTTGAGATACACCATTATTTTTTAATAAAAAATGTATGAATCAGCTCTGCTTCTATGAAGAAAACAGACAATACACCCACATAAGCATTTAAGAGCCAAGGGACTCACTTAGATGATGTTTAAGCTTAGGGAAGCACCTAAGAGATGATAGGTTTCTTTCCCTTCCCAGTAGCAGTCTTTATTGGCCTGTCTTGTCTGTTCTTGCCTGTTCTACAGACCTACCATATTTTCATTTCTGATGCCCATTTGAGGAAGAAGAATTTAGTGAGCACGTGCTGAGCATATGGGCAAGGTAATTCCCTTCTCATTCCCACATTACTTAAAAGCAGCAGCATGCTCCTCTTCCTATCAAAGGAGCTAGCCACAAAACCTGCTGTTTGCTTCTTCCCCCTGTTCCCATTTGTTACTTTGCAAAGCCCGGGGCTGTGAGGAAGGAGGACAGATGAAACGCGAGTGCCACTGCCAGAACAATTCTTCAGAAAAGCCACTTTCAGGAGTTCCACTGAAAATGGAACGAATAAGAACAGGCCAAGAACTGGCTTAGTTGAACTACCAAGCAACACTGGGCTACCAGAACTTTGGCTGGGCAGCCCAACCTAAGCAAAAGGGCAGAAGAGAACAATTTTCCCTGTGTATCGGTTCCAAGTGGGTTAACTTTTTAAGAGCAATATGCTCAGAGTGACCCCACATGCTCTATAGGAAAGTTCACACATTCAAAAAGTTTTCTTCCAAGATAAAAAGTTCAGAGTGGATTTCTTTTCACAGTATTATTGCTATCTGCATATCTGAGACATTCACCTTTATCAATCAGCACAGCAGGCGAGTTTGAACTCAACCAGTCAGAAAGTTTGTAACAATAGGCTGAAACACCTTCTCCCCTATTAAAATAATCAGATTTCTAGACTAGGGGAAACAAACCAAACCATCTAATACACATTAGTAGAATTATACAGCTTATCAGTACCTAAGAAAATTGATATGTCTCTAGCAGTTATGGCCAGAAGTTAACGACAGAATATGAGTATGAGTAGTCCCAATCGTCACACTACACTGTATCTAATTTTAGGCCACCTGCATATGTTCACCACCTTCCCAAAAAACAAGACTGAGCAGTAGTTAGAAGCCACGTGGACACCAATGAAACCATTGCAAAAGCTTAAGTCCTTAATGCTACTGTCCTTCCTAAACACCACATCCTTTACTCTCCCAGCCAAAGAGCTCACAACAGAATTAAGAACAAGTCTGCTATCATAACATAATGAATAGCATTCAAAAGGGTGAAAGAAGAAAAAAAAAAAAAGCAAAACCAAAAAACAGCCCACACTGCTATTTCTGCCCTGTAACATCTAGCAGATCCCAATCTAACAGTGGGATCACTCCTTACAAGGCACTGTATATGCGCCTACACGAGTATATAAATCCTCTACTATCTGCACAAAGAAATACATGCATACACACACACCCCACACGCCTTCCTCAATCATTTCAAGAAAAATGCAAGTCCACAAGAACCTTTTAACGCTCTCACATCCCAAAACTAGCTTTTTGCATAATTTTTCCTAATGAGAAATTAAGACAGCAACAGCATGATTTTTCTTTCTGATGTTAGAATCTCCTCTGTCCATTTCAGAGCAGACAAGAATTGAATTAGCATGAATCACCACCCTTAGGTGGTACGTTTCCATTTTCGTATGCTTTGTGAATAGAAAATGGTAGTTTCTAAATCCATTCCAAGAAGCTACTTTCACATATTAAAGAAGCTCCCAAGTAATTCAGGATTTGAAGAAAAAGAATGCTCTGAAATTCAAACTAAAGCACAACAGTATTTCATGTATAAACATACTCTCAGCTAAATTTAGAACAAAAGCACTTATTAGAAAACAATACACAACAGGTTTAGCACTCACTGCAAAGTTTGTTGTAGTGCATAACATCATCCCTTTCAAGCCTCCACACATAAATGAAAACGACCTGCTTTATTACCCAACAACTACAGTCAAATCTTAGCCCTGCAGAAATCCTAGATATCTAAATGTGCATGATTACTTCTGTGAGATTAGCATAAAGCCTCACTTCGTCAATTCTCTATTAACTATGTATCTGCTATATTGAACAAAACACATAAAATTGCTTTGTCAAGAAAACGTGCTAGAAAACAAGGTATCAACAAATTACAGCAGGTAATGACAGGATTTGAGTTCATCCTCAAATGTTTTGCAAGCCTATTATACCAGCTTGCAAGGTATATACTTAAGGAAAGACAGATTCTCTGTTCTCCATCCTATACAGAAAGATTATACCAAGGTGGAACCCAGAACTGCTCAGTAAGGGAGGTCTGGGAACACAAAGGTGAATTAACAGTTGTATACCCAGTTGCAGAAAGAAACTGCTCTTACCCTTCACCTAATACTTACTGTTGGCTCCCACATCCTCAGCTACTCCAGAACCTCTCATTCTCAGGTATGTGAATCCCAGTATCAGAAAGAACAAGCATGCAGCAGTTAAGAGGAACATGGACAGGTAATGTGCACTGAAGCCTCCAGTGGTGGATACCTCCTCTCTTTTGAACTGTTGCAGAAGCTCCTCCTCGGGCTCTGAGAGATTCTTCTTGTAGGTGTTTTTCAGGTAGGTATGATTTGAACCCGTATGATTGGAGTGGTTGAGTCTAAGGGAGGAGGTTGTTCCACCCGGGGGAAGGCTATTAGTAGCTGAATAGATCCTGGATTCAACATGATAGCTACCAGCAGCACCGCTGAGAACATGGTTATTGGTCGCTTTCCTAATGGTGCCTGGAGGGTCAGTGATTTTACTGCTGTCCGCGTCCGTGAGCGATGGTGGCAGCAACAATACTGCAGGGGATTTCTTAGGTAGGCCAAGGCGGTATCTGGGGCTGGGAGGACTAGAGTCCAGATTTTCACATCCTCCTCCTCCCCCCGCCGCCACCGCCGCCGCCTCCTCCTCCTGATTTCTGCCCCTGTCTAGACTCCCGGCAGCAGCCGCCTCCGCCGCCGCCGCCCTGTCATTCGTTACGACTACACCAGCACCACAGCCTCCGCCAGCCCTTTCTTGGCCCGTCTCCATCACGCCAGCGCCGGCTGCAGCGCATTTGCTTGTTATGAATGGAGCCGGAGACTTGCTGAGGCTCCGTCTGGGCCGGCGAACTGCAGACTCCTCCTTGGGTACCTGCTGCTTGGCCCTCGCCCCCACCTCCTCCTCCTCCTCCTCCGAGTCGGAGTACTTGTCCCTGCTGCCGCCGTAGGAGAGGAGCCGGTTACCGTTCACGGTCCGGCTCTTCCACCGCTGCTGCTCGCTCTCCTCTTCCTCCTCCTCTTCGTCGTCCTCCTCCCCTCCTTCCTCGGCGCCGTCCCCGGGCTCCCTCACACCCTGAGCCGCCGCCGCCGCCGGTCTCCTGGCCGCCGCCCCCCACCAGGCGTTGGGCTTCCGCCGGGCCGCCTCCTCCGGGGGGGAGCTGTTACTCACGCCGCAGGCGCCGTAGGGGGCGGCGGGCCTCAGGCCGCGGGAGAGGGGTGAAGCCCGCTCCCTCCTGCTGCCGGCGCCGGCCTGGCTCCGGGGACTGGTTTCCACATCCGACTCGTCCGAGCTGAAGCCCAGCAGCACTTTGCCGCCCCCGGCAGAGGGTGCTGCGCGGCCCCGGCCGCTCCCGGCGGCAGCCCCAGGGAGGTAGGGGGGCTCGGCGCCCACCAGCCGCGCACCCACGCCCGGGGCCGCCCGCCCGGGGCCGCCGCCTCCGCCCAGCGCCGTCGCTCCAGCCGCCGTGTTATTGTTGTTGCTGTTCCGGGTCTTGTTGGCGGCGCCGCCGTGAGCTCCGGCCCGCTCATCCTCGCGCAGCTTCTTCAGCTTCTTCAGGTAGACGGGCCGGGTGCCCTCGGTGACCGGCCCCGGAGAGAGCCCGAGCCGCTTCAGCTCCGAGAACAGCTCCTCGTCCGTCAGCTGCGCGGCCGTCGCCATTTTCCGCGCTCTCTTCCCCCCCGCCGCCGCCGCCGCGGCGTTTCCTACCCACGCGCCGCGCCGCGCTCCCCGCCGGAACTGACGCGTGCGCACTCGGCTGTGGCCGAGACCTGCCTGTCACCCCGCGGCACCGCCCGCCGGCGCCCCTCCCCCCACGCCGCCGACCAGTAACGGCTGGGGCGCGCGGGGGGGAAAGGAGGGGGGGCGGCCGGCGCGCGCGCGGCGGCTCCAGCTGCCCCCCTCACGGTAGACGGTGTCCCCGCCCCGCTCCGCCGCGCGGGGCCTGGCGCGGCGGCGGCCCGGCGTGTGTTCCACCACCGTCTCAGAGCTCCCGCCCTAAGTGTGGTGGTGGTGGTGGTGGTGGTGGTGGTGGTGGTGGGGGGGGGGGGGGGGGGGAGTCTGGCGGGCCCCCCCTCTCCGTTGCCGGGCCCCCCCTCTCCGTTGCCGGGCTTGGGGCGGGCGTTATAGAGGCAGGGGCGGCCCGCCGCCTTCTCTTTCTACCGCCAGGCTTGAGTCGGCGGTGAGGGCGGCCTGGCGCGTCCCCCTCAGCCGCCGCCGGACTGGGGCGAGGGGGTCTGAGGCCGCAGGGGTGGCCCGGCGGGCCCCCCGCTTCCGCCTCCGGACTTGGGGCGGGGGTTCTGAGGCGGCGGGGGCGGCCCAGCGTGTGTGCCCCCCTACCCCCGTAGCCGGGCTTGGCCGGGGGGAGCGGGGCTCTGAAGCGGCGGGGTGGCCCGGCGGGTCCCCCGCGTCCGCCGCTGGGCGTGGGGTCTGAGGCGGCGCCGAGGCGGGCCTGGCGGGTCCCCCTCGGCTACCGCCGGGCTTGGGGCGGGGGTTCTGAGGCGGCGAGGGCGGCTCAGCGTGTGTCCCCCACACCTCCGCAGCCGGGCTTGGGTGGGGGTTCTGAGGCGGCGGGGGCGGCCCTGAATCTGTGTCCCCCCGAGTCTCCGCAGCCGGGCCTGGGGCGGGGGTTCTGAGGCCGTGATCGGGGGCGAGGAGGGCACCGCCGGGCGTACAGCAGTCCGCAACTCGGACCGAGCACCAGACGTGCTTTAACGCCACTTCCAGGTTGCAAATGCAGCCTAACAACGGCTGAAAACATCCGCAGAGCCCAGGTGTGCATCGTGCTTGGGCACTTCCCCAAGGTGGCATCCACTGATGAGGTGGGCGAACTTTTCTCTGTCAATTCCAGCATCAGGACGTCACGGCTTCCAGGAGAGGGATGAAGTGTAACAGAATGAAAGCTCTGGGAAGCTGCATCCTCAGTGTTGGTGGCTGAGCACCACCCTCATGAACGTTGTCATTGCCTGGATGTACTTTCCTCTTCTTTGAGAAAATACAGTCTTTGAAATGCATTACAGTTGGAACAGTCTAACTAGATACAGGAATGTGTACTTGTCAAAATGATTGTGCCGATACATGGAGATGTCATATTGGCATTTCTCAGTGTGAGGTGTGTGCTGGCCCTTTGGCCTCAGAACCTCATGTGGAGGCTTCAAAGTCTCCTGACCTGTGTGTCTCTATCTGTCCGCCCCAGATGACGAACCCCTGTGTTTACTCACTGCTTATCACCTCATAAATGCAGGAGGCTGTTTCCATTTTGACCTAACTTTGACTGGCCTTACAACACCATGTGCAGAAGTGGTCCAGAAACAAAATCCAACTGCGGGAACGGTTGTACGTTTCCCCCACAGTCTGCTGCAGTGAGGAGAGTGTGGATGTGCCCTGCTAATGTCAAAACTGAAGTTGCTATTGAGGAACATTTGCAGGGCAGGAGTTAAGGTAGCTGTGAGGCAGCTACGTGCTGAAGATCAAGCCAGTCTACAGAGCTACAAAAGTGGCTTGAAGCCCTTTTTCATCATGACGGTGGTGATAAATGGTGATGATTAACTTCTGTACCCCACCCTCCATTTCTGACCACCCACACCTGGGAATGCAGAACCCATCCTGTTGTTCATCTAAGCCTCCTTTAACACAGCTCTTCTGAGGCAGAGAAGCAGTAGACAAAGGTCTGTGCTACTGGTGCACTCTACGTGGCACAAATGTGCACAGCCTGCACCTGTGTCCCTGGCACAGGAGCCATTTCACGTACAGCGGTGTTGTGCACGCGGAGAACTCCAGCTGTAAGGAAGATTACACTTGACATGAACTCCGGTACACATTGAACCGCTAGCATAAATGCACCTGCTCTGACCTATCTCCCAATCTGTAGTAGCTAATTGGTACCCCAAATGCCATGATAAGTGCTTCTGACATTCCACTCCTCCTCCACCTCAGCAAGAAGCAACCCACACCTTGCATCAGCTATCTGGGGTACGTGTTTGAATGTGTGTTCCCCCTCCCACATGCTCAGTCCTTACCTCTGTCTGCCTGTGACACTGGCCAAACTAAGAGCAGTCAGTCCCAGGCCAGATACCCTTCTGACAAGCGCACTGCTGGCTAACACCTGCTTGGGCACCTTTCTTGGAGTAGGAGAACATGTGCTGTCCTACAAGAGTTGAAGATCCTGTGTTCTCACCAATGCAACTTGCATGTTCTGTCTGTTTATTACACCAAGGGCATGAGTTAGTTTATAAAACTGTTTACCTAGCAGCAGGAAGGCAGTAAATGCTATAAATTGTTAACAATTGAATCATCTCCTGCAAAACTATAGCATGGAGATACACAGAACTTCTGACTGAAAAGTCTGCATATTCCAAGTCATGCTTGAGAATCTGTGTGCCAAAATATTTTGAAATGTTTCAAAAATATGTCTTCTGGTTGATACTGAAGTAGGGATAACTCCACTACCAATCCGAAATCTGCACTTTTCTTTGATAGTATACATTAGTATCAATAATATCAATGCCTCATTAGTACCAGTACCTCCATGTAGTAAATTTTTAAGTGGATACTGAAAGTAGATGCTTTTAAAAAGGTAAATATTGTCTGCAGAGAGTGTGGAGGCTGTTCTTCATCAGGAAAAAAAATGGTGGTTGTTTTTTGAATAAGACATTTTGGTGTGTATTTTCACTCTCATCCTTAAAGGACTGGTGTTCTCAGGAAACGGCCAGTTCTTCCATTGGGTAAAAAGGTGTTCTGGAAGTTAGCAACCGTACCTCTGTCGACTTTGTTGGGACTAGGATTTGAAGTTGTATCTTAATACCTCTTTTACCTTTCTTTCCTGATTCCAAATTTCTGTGATGTTTATGCATTTTTGTAAATTCTTAGAATGTATGAATGACAGTTGCCTTTCTAGGGTCTCTTGCTGCAAATTCCTCTAGCAACTAATGCAACCCAGTCTCTATAAAACTCATTGAAGCATTTAGAAATCATGAGTCACATCTAAAAGAAATAAGATCCTCTTGTAAAACTCGCAATATTGTGAGTGCTAGTGTCTTTCTATGTACCTTTTGATTTTTGAGCCTTAAGGTATGCTCAAATCACATTCACGTTCTCTTAGGAATGTGATGTTAATGTAAGTGAAGAGTAGGAATATACTTATCCTTTCTTTTTTAATAAAAGTGGAGATTATCATGCAATCGCAGGACTCCAGGAAATAGTACAGTTACTCCTAAGACAGTATGCATAGGAAGAAATCATTCTTCACTATGAAAACAAACTGTATTAATCTAATTTTAAACATATTTACTCTGGTTTATCTACTTGTTTCAAATACTACATGATGAACATGAAATAACTGTCCGCTTGTAAAACTGAACGGACTTTTTACTAAGAAAACTATTTTTTAAATATTACTGTTGCCGCTACCATGCAAGTCCTGTGTGAAAAGACTCACTTGCACGTCCCTTTCTTAAGTTCTTATTTCTCCTCCATACAACTTCCACGTGGGTTTTTTCAATGAGAGTGAATCCATCTTTGTTAAAGTTAGGAGTGGTGTTAACAGTACTAATACGTACCATGTGTTTATGTATCGACCATGCCATTCTGCATGACAGCCTGTGTGTTTTGCTGATACATCTCTTGCTGATATGCTTTTCTTTCCCGAGGGCATCCTATTAATGTTCAAAAGGCTTATGCCGTCTCTTGCCTTTGCATTGCTGCTTATTTGTGGCTACGATGTAGGCACCCGCAAGGTATCTAATGCTCACACTTCCCATGTGGTGCTGGACTGTTTGCATATTGCAACAGCGTGAGCAGTGTGCCAGATACCCCAGGTCCCGCAAAGAGTCCATGCGTTCCCAGATTACAGTTCTTGTCTAAGCGTCCCACGGCACTTCACAGTGTGTGATGACCTGCTATGACCGTGCAGTTCTTGTCACTGAATGAACAATCTTAGTTCACAAGTCTGAGACTTCATAAGGCAACAGAATCACCTCCTGCAGTTAATACTTTGCCCTTCCTATAACCTATGCCGATCCATAGAATAGCATGTTCTCAACTGGGAGTTCATCCCTAATCGGGTCATATAATTCCTGACTCACTTTATTATGTCTGTCTTCCTGGGCACTGGCCATTTTAATGGGACTGTTGGAGGCATTACTGCTGACTCTGTATGTTGAAAAAAAATCCACAAAACGAAACTCAAAATCCTTAAGACTGTCTTAAAAAACTGTGTTTATTTAAAAAGGAGAGTTTACTTATGTATGAGCCTTTCACTAAAATTTGCTTTATGTGTTCAGTTCTTTTCTCAGGAACCAGAATGGCTAGATATTTATTTTAAAATCTGAGCCCAAGCTGTCCAGCTCCCCAGGCACTGAGCTTAAGAATGCCAGATATTGGAAGACAAGAGATTTCATGACAAAGTGTGACAAAAAAAATAATAAGGAGAAAAAAGGTAATAGGAAAATAAACTACAATAGAGACAAGGGCTTTAGGAATGAAACAAAGAAATAATAATAGTGGCTAAAAGCTAATGTGTGTTATGATTGAGAGGCCCATCCTGAAGTTATTTATAAAGAATGGATAAATCTCATAAGCAGGAGAGTATCAAAATGTCACTCAGCTGTTGGTCCCTGAAACCTTCTTGCCCTGTTGTCTTATCTCGCGGAGTAATTGTTGCTAGAAGACTGCTGCATGCTGTAATAGACAATTCTAAGTGCGTGACAAATCAGTTGTGTAATTCATTCTCTAAAGCCTTGCAGTAGATTACATCCAGAGTGTTTTGTTTAAATTTGAGAAGGGAAAAGTGAAGCTGAGCTTGGTGGTCAGGCAGGGTATTTTTCATATTGGTTCACTACTCCTAACATACAGAACTCTGGCTAGGTAAAACAAATATTTGTGACCCAGAACTGGCAGAGGTACTTCTACATATATATAATGCCCTACCAGCACAGGCACGGCCAAAAGCCATGGCATTACACTATTCTGGCTTTTAAGTGCCTACTTTCCTATTATTAAAGTATCCTTTGCAAATATTTTCAAGGTCTAAGGAATGATAAAAACTAGAGATACATCCTTAACCGCAGCAGAATACTGGGAAGCAATCCTGTCTGTCTGAAATCAACAGAACCCTGAAAACCTGGAGATGCCTGATTTCCTGCATTCCTGTACCTTTATTGTTTAAGGAAATACCTGTAAGCACCATGCACGATGCAGACATGTTAAATATACCTGTTGAGATTTTTTTGTGATGTCCTGAAAAACCTTTAATATGGGCGTAGACATGGAACTTTAGCCTGGGACCTTGATAGTGTTTGGCTGCAATGTGAAGAGCAGTGCAGACATAGCCACAAAGAGCTCACTGTTTACAATTACATCCGACTTTGATCCAAGGCTAATGTCTTGAAAATTTACGTTTACTTCATTCATCTAATAACATTTAAAAGAAAAGCCATCATTCATGGAACAGAAAAAATGAAGTTTACATTTTACATTTTCATTTAATTCTAATTGTGTAACGCATTTCTTGTCCCCCAAAGCTCTAATTTCAGTTCATTCAATAAATAAGCAGAGTATAAATACATACAGTAGACAAAAATAATCAAATTAAAGAAGTTCAGAATAGGCTCACCATTCTGCTTTCCGTCCATGTCATTTGGCTGCTGCAAAATCTAAATTCAGTGTGTTCCAAAGAATTGTTGTTATCTATGCTTATTTAGCACTTGGAGACCACATCTGTTTTAATTGCTCTCTGGCACCTGGTACTGTGCAAACATAAGAGAAGATGTTCCCTGTCTCTCGATGACACCCTTGGCTCCATTACCTCCCACCTGAACTGTAGGCAAGATACATAAGCAGGAAGCCAGCAGCCCTTAGAAAATCCCACATTCCTACGGGAAGCACTTGTACATCTCAGCAGCGCAGACTGCCACAAGCATCTCAGTCTCTCCTGCTCTCAGCTTCTTATTGAGTATTGAATCGATCCTTTTGTTGCAAGTGCTCAGTGGTGTGGGCCTGGCATATTTAAAAGATTTCCTTATGCTGTGCAATTTCCACTGTCAATAACTTGACTCACGTAGAAAATTTCTCCCATAGAGGACGAACTTCCATAAGAACCACTTACAGACAATGGGAACAAAGTCCCACTGGCCCTAAGAACTAACATTTCCTACTCAAAGTACATGCCACATTTCTAGAACTTTGTTTTCTGTCATAAAAAATGAGTACATTTAGGGAATGTTCACAACAACTGTTTTTGGCCTACAGATAAGTTATCCACATCTCCATGTATGGGCAGCTTGGTCATACCAGAACCAAAGCTTCTGTGTCACACATCATCCCTCTGTACTCAGCACTGGTGAGGCCTCACCTTGAGTACTGTGTTCAGTTTTGGGCACCTCATTACAAGAAAGACATTGAGGTGCTGGAGCATGTCCAGAGAACGGCAACAAAGCTGGTGAGGGGTCTAGAGAACAAGACTTATGAGGAGCGGCTGAGGGAACTTGGGTTGTTTAGCCTGGAGAAAAGGAGGCTGAGGGGAGACCTTATCGCTCTCTACAACTACCTGAAAGGAGTTGTAGCGAGGTGGGATCGGTCTCTTCTCCCAAGTAACAAGTGATAGGACAAGAGGAAATGGCCTCAAGTTGTGCCAGGGGAGGTTTAGATTGGATATTAGGAAATATTTCTTCACTGAAAGGGTTGTGAAGCATTGGAAGAGGCTGCCCAGGGAAGTGGTTGAGTCACCATCCCTGGAGGTACTTAAAAGACATGAAGATGTGGCACTTAGGGACATGGTTTAGTGGCGGACTTGGTAGTGTTAGGTTAACAGTTGGACTCGATGATCTTAAAGGTCTTTTCCAACCTAAATGATTCTATGATTTTATGATCATGGGAGTGTCCAGCAGGCACCACACATTCCACTTGTCTGCTGCAGGTAGATGACATAGTAGTGCTTAATTTCCCTCTGTGAGAATGATGCACTGGAAGTTTACCTTCACCACTGCCTAGACGTCCTCCCCAAACTGCCAATGGCTTCTGCCCCATTGCTTCACTTCTACTCTGTGAAGCATGACATGGCAGCAAGCCCAACAGTGGGCCACATTCTTCCTTCAAAGGTGCTGAACTCAGTATGCCTGGTAATTCAGTGGGGAACTGCTGTGCCCAGTGTTCAGGCAGTGCGTGGCGGAGAGGCCCAGGTTTCACCACTTTGAAAGGCATCTAAGGTGTCTGCCCTCTGCTCAGGAAAGGGTGGCTATAATCCCAATACACATTATCCCCCTGCTACTCCTCTTAGATTGACCAGATCCAAGCAAATCTTCTTCAGAAACGGGCTCCTTTGTCAACACTGATGAGCATCTTGGTTGGAGAATGGAGCTAGGAATGTCAAGAAGCTGATGCCCTTGCCCCACGGTAATGTCCTCCAGTTATGGGGCTTTTGTTCTTCACTCTGCAGGTTCATTACAGACCAGAGATCTGCCTCTTCTCTTCTATGTCAGACTTCATATGAAAGCTGGATCCTTCACATCCAGGATGTACCGCGTAGCATCCTGTCCAAAGATGATGTTTAATTTCTCAGACCAGAGATACATCTGACAAGCTACTCTTGGTTATTGTACCTGAAAAAAAATGGCCTTCCCTTGCTGAACTTGCATTAGAACTGTAGTCCCTTTACTGTAAACTATTGGACCAGCTCCAATATCACTTCTGGGAAATGCTCACAACAGCAAAACCCTCGTCCTCTCCCTGCATAGCCAGACAAGAGTGATGCTTTCTGCCAGCTCTCCCGCTCACCTCTCCATGCCTCTATGACTGGGGTTGGGCTAGAGTGGAACACCTTCCTATTCCTGTGGAAAAGAAGCATAAAAAGGAAAAAAAAACCCACGCAGAAATGAAAAAAGGAGAAGACACATTAGCAATAGGAGAAAGAGTGTTAAAAAGAAGTAAAGAAAGTAAAAGGAATAGAAGAAAGCAGAAGGAACAGCAGAAAGCAGTAATAGCAAAATACACAACAAATTTAGAGGCAAATACGGAAATGACAGCTTTGTCCCACGTGAGGCTTTGTAGGACCGTGCAGAGGTGCTCTCACGAGGAATGCTAGCGGAAATGTTTGGAAGAGCTTTACGTGCATATGGGATGAGGTAGGGCGGGGGAAAGAAGGTGGGTTTTTTCAGCTATTCATCCATGCTGTGTAGGGAGCAGTAGGTGGAGGAGTGAACTCTTCTCTTACCCGCACCATGACTTCATCTGTAGCGCAGACACTTGTGCTCCAGATGTCTATGGAAAAAGAAAATGGCATTTGCAAAGCTGAAGAATTGGGGGCCCATAGCACACAGGTTATGTACCCTCTGAGCAACAGAATAGAGCCTGCTCTAACTTATCACTTTCTATCATCTGTGGACATAGGTTTCCCCTGCTTAAACCAGTCCTTGTGAAAATGTTCTGTGAAAAAATAAACATGGCAGGAAAAATAAAATATTACCTAATAGAAGAGTGCTCTGAACAAAAAATTGTCCGCTGCAAAGAACCTGTGAGAAAGAATGAACCATCCATGTATACGGCCGATGTCCTAGTGGAGAGTTTTCAGACAGTTGTGATCTTAAAAAAAATGCTTAAATTAAACATGCACTTCAGTGTTAGCAGAATAAAGGACCCAAAGGACTCACCTAAGGTCATGAAGAAGACTGTGTCAGAGCTGTAAACTGAGTTAATGTCATGAGGGCACCAGTCAGGAAATGAAGATCCTTGTTCTTTGCTCTTGGCTCTGCCACTGACTTGCTGTGTGGCAAATCACTTCCTCCTCAGGTGACTCAGTTTCTCCCATAGGCAAATGGAAATAATTACTCATCTTTGTAAAAGTCCTTTAAGAATGAAGATGGAAAAAGTTATAGAAGAGCGAAGGAGGAATTCCATTCCAGTGTTCTCCCCAGCCCATCCTTTGTCCTCTTCCTGATGGATTTTTTTGCAGAATGATATCTTTGTTACCGTGAATGGTATTTTGTTAGATATAATAAGGCTGCAAATTATATAGCAAAAGCATGTTAATGAAGTAAATGGCGGATTACTTCTACTATATGCTATAAACAAACAAAAGATGTGCTAAAATAAAATTATCTGTATTGCAGAGTTAGTCAGTCAAAAAATGAAATGCCAGTTTGCTACTCAATCTGGAGGAAAAAAAAGCAGTATGTGACTAAGTAATTTAAAATGTCATAATATAAACAGAAACAAGGTGGGCACGTATTATTAGACTCTTAGAAATGTGCTGAAACAGCCACAGGTAGAAGAACTCAATGAGAATGTTTTAGATCATAAAAGGAAGATTATAATTTTAAAGTCAACAACCTTGTTTACAGCAGAAGCAAGAAAACATATAGCAGTTGAGGTAAGGTGCTATGAGGGGACAAAAAGGAGTACAGGCCTTACTTTGTGGGTTGGCACCCAGAGAAATGGAATTAACTGTGCTACAAGCTTTGAGAGGTAAAGTGGGGAAGATACACAAACCAAAGTTTTCAAACGAGCCTTTTCTAATGTCTTCCTTATCTTCCGAGTGCCCAAGTTCAGATGTACGTAAGACCAATTTTTGAAAATGCTAATCATTCACAAATCTAAATGAAATTAATTGGAAAAACATCTAGAAAAATACAGGAGGGAAACTTTTCCAGCTAAAAAACTGTAATAGTTATTACTAATTACTTGGATGAAAGTTTTCAGTATCACACATGCACATTTGCAACCTAGTGTACACCTGTTATTTGTTATAACCATATGAAAATCTACAAACAGCTAATTAGGCAGCTGTATCTCATATTGACCAAGCTGATACCTTCAAATTAATGCTTAAATCTACATTTTACATATGCAACTGACCACATGCAATTTAGAAATGGTGTTTGAATTTTGTTTGTAAAATGTTTTAAGCCTTCTGGCATTGAGAATATTGTGCAGTCTCAGTAAAATATAACATCCAATAGGTCTTAAGCATGATTTTGGTTTTGCTCTTACCCAGGCAAGTTTCCTGGACCCTAAGCTCAAGGCCAATGCTGTGGCCATTCTTAGACACATCTGGACCTATTTTCATCACCTAAAAGAATATAAATATATGTAAGAAGCTGAATTGTTCCATGAAAACAATAGTTGCTTCAATTGCTTGTGTATATTTTGCACGATGCTGTGATATTTATTTTATATCACTGCCTTGTAATTTGGTTTTAGCTTTCTTTTATAACATATCTTTGCTTTCAATGGCTTTTTTACTGACTTTTTGGAGCATTTCCTATTTAAATTATCATTTGCTGAAGCCATGCTTCAGGACTCCTTCCCTAGGGAACATTTTACTATGCACAGTTCAGCATTTTTTACACTGTTTTACATCATTTGTATTGACATTGTATTGGTTGTACAAGTTCCCTCATGCATTCTGTTAACTTTGGAAGTCTGGGCCCTTTTACATCTATCTGCAGTTGTCATTAGGATTTTCTGAAGAACTCATGCCAGACAAAAGTCTTTAAATACATGTTGTAGATAATGTATACATTTTAACACTCTCATTATCCATCTGTTGCTCTCAGAATTCATGTTTTAATTCCAACTTTTCCATAATCTCACATTATTTCTTCTCCTTTTGACATCTGGTAATGCTGTAGTGCTGCAACTTAGGTAATGAATGGATTCCTGAGGATACATACAAATTCCAGATACTCCATCACTCCTTTCACTGAACCTCTTCCTTCTGTGGGTTTCTGTATTGGATTTATTTGTCTTAACATACCCACTCTGGTTTGCCTGTTTGGTACTCACTGTGGGGTACTCAGTACTACAGGAACCATGTGATTCGAGAACATGCTGTGTGTAAGGGAGAACATTAACCTATTAACAAACGTGCTACGGAGCTGCTGTTCTCACTCTGCTTCAGGTGCTGCTGGTCTAGTTTGGAACCAAAAAGGCTCTTCCCTGTTCTTTACAATCTGCCACTTGTGTAAAAATATTTCTGGGTCCTGGCTATTGAGCAAACCTCCATCTCCAGGCATTAATATGACGAAGAGAAATCCTGGTGCTGAGCTCTCTGAACAGTACAGTCCTTTTGTATGTCACTAAGGCAACCAATGTCACTACCTGCCATAGGCACAAACCCAGAAGTCTTCTGGCATGCCTACTGCTTTCAGTGAAAAAGCAGCACCAGCCTTCCGCAAAGATTTAGAGGTCTCTTATTTTCTCATAATACCGTATTTTAATTAGATAATTTTCATACGTGTCATTGAGAAAATATGGAAGAACTATTATGCAATTAAAAAGGTTTGTAGTTATTGTGTTTAATGCCAGGCACATCATATTCTCTTGCTGATTGGATCCTTGCATATTTTTTGAATTTGCCATCACCCTGTCTTCTACATCTGTTATTGTATTTCAGCTTTCTTCCCTGCATGTCGAGGATTACAACCCTTGGCATTCAGTTCCTCAGCTCCTTTACCCTTCATTGCCAAAGGGACTGAAAAGCCTCTGCCCTCACTCCAGATCTTTTGATTATCAGTACCCACTCCCACACAAAACCCAGCTCTTAGTCCGCCCCATGCTGAGGCAGCTGTAAGTCAACAAAGATTTTATTCCCTCATATGCAAGAAATTAGGCTTAGCAGTTAGAAAACAAGAAGTGCAACTTGAATGCCCAGGGAACAGAGAAATTAAAACTTCTGTGGTAGAAAATAATTTGCTGGGGAAGGAATATTCTGCAATTAGAGAATGTAAGAGGCCCTAATTATAAGCTCATTATTTTCATGGTATAGTCTTCTGTTGTTTCAGATCACCTCAGTGCGTTACTTTTTTCCTTTATCTAACTTTATTTATAGCTCAATATACACATTTCTAAATGATGTTATGTTACACAGCTTCCATCATATTGGGATATGTCGTTATACCTTTGCCTACTTCCCGTGTAAGCAGAAATACCACGTGTCCTCTCTTCTGCAAACGCATGGATTTTGAATGGAGCTCCTACAAAGCTCCAGGTTTCCCATGCGTATGCTCCCACCTCTCCACTTGCATGGTAAAGAAAGCAGCAAAACTAAGGAATTCAAGGGGTTTTGCTCCAAGGAGAAAAGTAACTGTATTCCCTTTTCTGTAAAAACGTGGCCAATAGGCTGCTTTAAAAAAAATAATAGTAGTGGCAGGAAGGAAAGAGCTGACAAATGAGCAGCTCCCCGCAGTGCCGTACTTCTGACACCATCCAAAATCCACACACATGAAATGCAGCGTCCAGGCAGTCCTGCTCCAAACATGAAGCACTCAAATGTCCTGTCAATTCTGCAGGTGCTGTGGGGAGAGCTGTGCGGTACGGTGGCATGGGGACCCGGGGCGATGCCTCAGCAGCAGTTGTGCAGTCGTTCCAGGAAGATGGGGACATCAAAAATATATAATGAGACACAAATTCTGTGCCTGTTAGGTCAACAGCAGTTTTGCCACCGCCTTTATTTAGGCTAGGATGGCATCCCATGCGCCTGACTCCTTTTGTACCGAAACTCTGAACGGAGTATCAGGATCCCTGCCCTGCCCACTCTTGCTCTTCTGTTCCCTTGCCAGTTCCAGCATGGGGAAGGTTTGAACTGGGAGATGAATGGGGCCACGCTCCGCTTTCTTTAGCACTCTTCAAAGTATTGTGTAGCTTCTCATGTAGCATGTCTGGATCCCACCCTGCACAGTGTACAAAGGCAGCAGGAGAACACAGTTGAATGGCTGCACTTCAAAAATCACATGATTTTTGGATTATTTTGTTCTCCCATGCAGTTTGATGCCAGAGGGGAACATATGGCCCAAAGTGATTTTTTTTTCCACTTTACAATTCACATATCCTTTTCCATATGCGAGGCATTATTTCATGCTATGGCATCTATAATCCCTCCCATGTCTATTCTTCCCTACCACAGGATAGACAATATACATTTTGTCTTTCTGCTCTTAAGGCGCTCCGATGGTCTTAAGGCACTTTGATGGTCTTTTCAGACATTAGCTATAGTTTTACAAGGATGTTCCTAAAAGATTTTGATGTGCTTTTTTGATTATTTCCCTGAGAAATTGTAATGATATCTTTAGTTTTAACTTTGATTCTGTAAGTGCTTAAAGCTTTCTTGCTAGGCGAGTCACAGACCACTTGATCAGTTATCAAAGAAGCTTGCATGATCCCATAGTCGCAGAATTTGAGCTTTTAATCTCCAGTGTATGACATACACATCAAAAGCTTTGTGGGCAGCCACATTCAACAGCAAATCATATAGCTCTCATACATGTCATTCCTTTTCGGTGAGCAATATTTGTCAAATCGGCCCATTATCTCCTCCAATAGATACAGATGTTAAACCCTCTGAAGCTGATGTTGCAGGTAAATAACTTTCATAAAAGGGACGGCTTCCTTTGGTACAAAACAAGAATAATTTTGTAAAGGATGAATTTCTGTCAGCTGTTCTTCATGTTCTGTGTCATTTCTAAAGTAGAAACTTAATTGTATCCACTGTTCTCTCCTCCTTCCCTTTTATTTTTAACTTTGCAAAGATCTTCTAGCTTTCTCTCTAAAACAACACTAAATTCAGTGTTGCTTAGCGTAAAACAATGTCCGCTATAGTGGAAAAAATAAATCCCAGTACCTCTTCATAAGATCTAAGAAGATTTGTCCCAAACAGACGTAAGCAACTGAGAATGTTGAAAAAGAGCTATGAGAGAGTTAACTTATGCAGAAATGGGGTAGTGAACAATAATGGCAATCTTAGAGAGTCCTGAATCTAACATAGGCTGGATTACTACAGTTTGCATCTTGTGACTGATTGATTTTCTCTCTTAGAAGGTGTAATCTTCGACTGGAGTTTCCCCTGCATGGGGGAACACCTGGGGAAAAGGTCTCTTTTCCATGTCATTCTCTTATATGTAATAAATGCATGAGGACAGACTACACTCTTCTCACAGACAGGAACTTTAGGGGATGCCTCTTTTTTCTGCTCTACTGCTAACTACTTGCAATAAGATTAAATATGCTTTGAAACCTATACTTATCTGTCCAAAACTGGTAGAAAACAACCAATGAGTTCACAGGCATTGTAACTGCATAGATGTTGTTTCCATAGGAAACCAAGCAAAAAAAAAAAAATAAAACAAGGCTCTCAAGTAAAATCAACAATGGTGTGGCCTCAGCTGGAATGCTGCCAACAGCACTTGCCAGTGTGTCTCTGACTGGAGTATTGCAAAGGTAGCAGGTAACCAGAGAAAGGGAAAAAAGAATGACCAAGAACATGGAAGAGATCTGATATAAAGAGAAAGCAAGACTGTGCACTGTAGGGAAGGGACATGCGACTCGAGTCATGATAAAATTTAGAGCACTGAGTTGCGGAGAGCAGAAGGATAAGGGATGTTTGGTTTCCCTAGTCTGCAAAACAAGGGAACGAATGCTCATGTAAAAGAAGGCAATTCAAAACTGGGAGATTTCCATTCACCCTCAGAACGGCCAGTTAGACTCTGGAATTCATTGTGTCTGAGAACAGGCTAAAACCAGTGACCAAAACAGCTTAGCAGCCTCCTGGCATCCTCCAGCGCTTCCCAAAAGTGAGACTTCTTGGTGGCCCGGTCCCTGCTGCGGCCGGTGTCCTGGCGCTCCACCTAGTGCTGCCCGGCTGCTGGAGATGCTCGGCTCAAGTCCTGGGACAGAGCATCCCCTGGGCCAGCATTGTCCCCGTGAAAGCAGGGTGAAGAGCTGCCCTTTGTCTCACCCCAGAAATCCACTCTGGTAAACAGAATGGCACAATTAAACGGGATTTTTGCTTCTTCTGCAGAAGAACTGGTGTGGGACACCAGATCCTGGAACGCCTTCCTAAGCTAAGGCTGCTGTTTCTAGGCAATGTTCCATCCTCTCTCAAACAGCCCAGGGCAAAATGCCTTGGTGAGGCGGTGATGTCCTCCTCATTCAATAAAATGTATCACAGAAGATTCATAAATGCAAAATATGCAAGAAAACAAACAAACAAAAGTCTACTTTGTTTAAAATCACTTTGGTCTGATAGTTTTGACATCAGTGTTCACATCTCAGTCAAACACAAAACCAGTTTCAGTAATGGAACCTGCAATGTGAAGCAAAACTGAAAGTCATGTCACCAGGAGAAAGCTGGGAACTGATGCCTTCAGGCTAATGGCATGATCAGTTTTGGGACTAATTGATGAAATAGCTAGTGTACACTGTTTCTTTTTAAAATGAAATCATTAAAGTCTAAATTTACTACAGTCCATTCAAATAATGACAATTAAAATAAAAAATTAATTGAAGCAGTGTGATTTGCTACTGCAGTTTAAAAAATGGTTGGATCTACTTTTTTAAAAGATGAGAAATGTCACACAAGTTTTAAAGCCCACTCCCACCCCCAGCCAGCATTTAAAACATTGCAAAGTCAATGATTCAAAAACTTTTAAAACTCCCAGAATGAAGAGTGTGCATGTAACACATGATCATGCATCAGAAGAGGGTAGCTAATAATACAGTTGCAAAAAACAAATAATGTCTAGTTGATACTTAATTTTCTCCAAATTCTTCATCACCTGGTCTTGATCTTCTCTGCTCTACTGTCCTCTTTAAAGACAGAACTATACATTTTTGCATCACCTCTGAGATAACCTACCTGGATTATGGAATTCTGCAGACAAGACTGAAGATCTGATGTCAGGCACTCAGAAATGAAGAACACAAGTTGGTGACCACCTCGTAAAATGAATGAAGTAGCTTGCCTATTGCCACATAGGAATGTGACAGAAACAAGGACAAGGACATCTCTCTCCAACTTCTTTAGTGATGTGATCTTTTTTCACTTCTGCAAACTCCTGTCTCTCTTGCTATATACTTTTCAACTTCAGCAACAAATGAGGCAACGGATCTAAAAATAATTGTCTTCTTCAGTACCCAGCCTGGTTCAAAGCCAGATTAATTCCATGATCTCCAAAGGATGAGCCGGGAATATTGTAAGAAAAGAAACAGAACAGATAATGAACTGTATATATATAAGCAATATAAAATAGGAGACCTCTCCTGCCTCTAGAGCACGTGACGTTATGACCTTCAGAATGTTGCTTTAACATAGTTTCTAATACTACAATATAGACTATGTTCTAAAATAAATAATTGAAGTGTTATGTTCAGAAGAATTGAAGGTGGAGTCTTTATTTCCCATTTGAAATTTCAGAAACTTCACCATATTCTAATTCCAGCAAAAATGATTTTTCTAATAAGAATAGTTCAGGGATTTTTTTTTCCTGTCAGCTCTTTTTCCTTGTTTAAATTGTGAAGATGTTAATTATTATCTACCAATCTTCACCACAAAGAAACAAATAAGTGAAATATATATTTACTATTTCTTTACACCCGAGAGGAAGAAGCATGTGTAACCTTCAGGATTAAAATTATCACCTCAGGACATATTTATTCCCATTGCTGTTATTACTTATGCCTTTTCTCCATCTTCTTGTATTACTAATGATCAAAGGGCACCATATTATTGATATTATTGATGATCAAAGGGCACCAGGCACTGACTTCCATATCCCTCCCTAGATATATCATCATTCAAACCATCCATCCATCCATTCATTCGTTCCAAGGCTGTCATCAGGGGGATGCTGTCAGTTGCAATGAATGTCAGAGCAGGCCACAAATCCACTCTAGAAGCATTCCTCTGAAAGCGAGTGAATCTTGAAGCCACATTCAAAATGTAGATCTGTTTTCATGTACGGTTTCCATTTCATTCAACAAAGAACCACAAAATGTTTGCTTTTCCAAGTATATTTCAATTCACTCTCCCTAGTGCTCTCATCTCAGTTAAAAATTGACTATTATTCAAGGAAATATGTAGGAGAAGGATACATTTAAATAAGAGACCGAGGAGAAATATAACAAGGTTTTACCTAGATCTTCATGTTGAGTGCAAGCAGGCAGTACGAACACAAGCTTTGCAAACCCTGTCCTCAATGAACCTCATTGTTGTACAGTACTACAGGAGAGAGAAACCTGGGAGAACAGACGCTGCGGTGCAACAGGCCAGTCTCAGCACAAACATGGGGCTCACCTAAGCCTTGGTAGATGTCGCTGGAGAAGAGACACAGGGTGTGCAAACATATACGGATGCGTATATGGGCACGGGTAGTCTGTAGATACAAATACGTATCCACTGGACAGTATTTCAGTCGCTACTTACTACTTATTTCTGCAGATCGCCACTGCATTTCTTACTCAGGAGTGTTTACCATCACAGTTTCAGAAATGATGTTCCAGGGTTATTACTTGGCTATTAAATTCCCTTCCTTTGCTAGATCTTAAGATAGCTCCTTTAAGTGATAAATAACATTGCAAATCATCGTATTAGAATATACATAATTCTTACCTATATTAAGGTCCCATTTTAACCTCTTCCTAAAAGCTTTATAATTCTGATGTTATTTTTCCCCACTACATTTCTCTTTAGTCACAAAATTAAAATTTCCTGTATATTTTGAAGCGAAGAAAAATTAATCGTATTTAATTCTGAAAATCAAAATACTTTTCTGCTTTCTAAAATCGAACCCCTGGGCAGTAAATTTCCGAAATAATTAATATCTGTTCAGTTACAGCTATCCCAAGTCTCCCCATGACATAACTTTATTTGGCGTGGGACCTGCTTTGAGCACCTATTGAAGGCTGATCTCTCTACCTGCTTAGCCGATTACTCAGGAAGGTCCGCGACAGACAGAGCAGTGAGCGGCATCCCCCCCCCGCCCCATCCCCTTCCCCCCCCGCCGGGGCTTGCAGGGGGCGGCTGCGGCCGGCAGAGGGCGCCCTCGCACCGGCAGTCTCACGGCGTCCCCGGGCCCCTCCGCCCGCGGCCGGGTGGCCGCTTTGCCGGGCAGTCGCCTTCTCTGGGAGCCGCTTCCCCGGGGAGCCCCATTTCCGGGGAGCCCCTTTCCCGGGGGAGTCGCTTTCCCGGGACAGCCGTTTTCCCGGGACAGCCGTTTTCCCGGGAAGCCGCCTTCCCGGAGCGGGCAGGAGGAGGTGAAAGCAGCGGCTGAGGGCTCTCAGCAGGCGGGAAGCATCAATCCGAGAGCAGCCTCCCCCGCGGTTATCCTTGGAACTGGGTGTAGTCAGTTAGGGGTACGCACAGGTGAGTGTGTATGGCTTTTTACACAAAACAAATAACAATAACTAATAAAAATAGTAAATAATCACCCTTATCTAATAAGCATCTAGAAGTGGGCGCGTTTCTGTTAGAGTACATACGCTGACTCCAGGTTTCAGAGCCTAAGCTTTTCCGGCTGTGCAAGTTACCTGGGATCCAACTGAGGATTTAGGAAACTGTGTCCCAGACAACGTCTGCCCGCAAATGTGTGCCTTGGGTAAACTTGTGTGAGTCGCTGCCTCCCCGTGTCCCAGCTTCCCATTGTAAAATGCAGTGAAGCTGGGAGGAAAAGTGTTGGGAAGTGTTGGGAGGTGAGCAGGTGCCTTACATGTACTTGTATATAGGAAATGGACATGTGTCATTTTAATGTTCTGCTTCATAATTACAGCTTATTTATGAATGTATACATATAAACATACATACACACAATATGTAGGCGTGCGTGTTTCTCTCTGGTACGCGTGCATGCTGCTCTGGGAAATTTGTCAATAAAATCCTGAGGAGGCAGGACAGCAGAAATGAGGGACAGATGCCTGCTCCAGGACAGGAACAGCAATATGGGATTAGTGAAGCCATCCAGCGATGGCGGCAGAAGGTTCCTCAGAAGGAGATGGAGGAAAACTCATAGTACGGCATGTCATCAGGAGGGCAAAGTTATTTCATGTGTTGAACCTTACACTTTTTGCTTAAAAAGAATCACTGTTACCACTTTGACTACGCTCTTCACACATGAAAATGAAAAATAATGACGCAGCTCAGCACCTTTCCCAGGTGTGTGAGCTGACATGGCAAACTCTGCTCCGATAGATCAGTCTGGAAAAGCAAGACCAACTTCATGCTGTTTTCCATGACCTGAAGAATTCAGTTTTAGGCAGTTAATCCAGAGGCGACTTTTGCAGTCACACTAACAGGATGGTTTGGAGCACAGCAGCATCCAAGGAAACATTCAGAGGCAGAGAGTACCCTCCTGCTCCTTCCAGAACATTACACATAGAAACTTGGGTGTTTTACTCAGACTTTTCCTATCCTGCTTAGTTTTAGATGTTTTTTTAAAAGTTTGCCTTTTTTCTTATGAAAGAAACCAGCAAAATGAGAAACTATTTTTTCCTTTAAAAGGCATGATTCTGTTTAAATAGCTTTTTGAATAGAAAATTCTTTCGGCTTTACTAAGTTTCTATATTGAGTCAGTTCTAATTTCTGTCTAAATGGCAACACTTCAGTGTTTTTTCAGAGTCTCTCCACTGTTTCCTGAGACCTTCGGGCAAATGCAAGGTGAAAGGCCTTGTCCCATTGACTGCACAGTTCGCTGGGGGAAGTGGGAAGAGCCATCCCTGCTACACCGTTGGGCTGGTGGCTAGCTCTGCGGCCCGGCTGGCCACCAGGACCCCCTGCACCCAAGTGCCATTTTGGTGATGGTCCCCTCGCCCAAACACCACGTGTACCAGGCGGCCGTCTCCTACGAACTTTGTTTCCGTGTCCAGTTCTGGGCTCCCCAGTTCAAGGGGGACAGGGAACTGCTGGAGAGGGTGCAGCAGAGAGCTACCAAGATGATCGGGGACTGGAACACCTCTCTTAAGAAGAAACACTGAGGAATTTGGGTCTCTTCAGTCTGGAAAAAAGACGACTGAGGGGGGACCTTAGCAACACTTATAAATACTTAAAGGGTGGGTGTCAGGAGGATGGGGCCAGGATCTTTTCAGTGGTGCCTGGGGACAGGACAAGAGGTAACGGGCACAAACTTGAGCATAGGAAGTTCCACCTAAACATGAGGAGGAACTTCTTTACTTTGAGGGTGGCAGAGCACTGGCACAGGCTGCCCAGAGAGGTGGTGGAGTCTCCAACTCTGGAGACATTCAAAACCCGCCTGGACGCGTTCCTGTGCAACCTGCTCTAGGTGACCCTGCTCTGGCAGGGGGGTTGGACTAGATGATCTCCAGAGGTCCCTGCCAACCCTATGGTTCTATGATTCTTCCCGCATGTCTGCAGTGATGCTTTTGCGGCTTGTGGCGGTCGCCGGGTTGCGGATGCGGGGTGGCCACCGGGCGAGGGGCAGGGACACGCGGCACCTCGTGCAGGGGCCATGGCGACCCTCTTCCCGTGACAGAGGAGCTGTGTGTGTCGCCCAGCGTGACCCGCTTCTCGGCCGTACCCCCGCTGGGGCGGGCGGCCACCCGGAGCCCGGGGGAGCGGGGGGCCGTCTACGGACCCCACCGCCGCCCCCCGCAGCGGGGGCAGGAGCGCGCCCGGAGGCGTTCCCCACCCCCGAGCTCCTCGCATGCCCTGCGCGGCCCGCCCCGCCCCGCGCCCCCCTCCCGCCGCCCCCGCCGCCGCCGGGGCCGCCCCGCGGCAGAGGGCGGGAGCGGCCGGAGCGGCGGCGGTAGCGGGAGGAGGTGCGGACGGAGGTGCGGACGGAGGTGCGGTGCGGTGCGGTGCGGGGAGCATGGCCCCGTCGGGGCGGCTGTGCGCTGCGCTGCTCTGCGGCGCCCTCAGCCTCTGCAGCCTGCGGGCCGCCCCCCGGCAGCCCGACACCCTCTACATGTGGATCGACGCCCAGCAAGCCCGGGTCCTCATCGGTAAGCGGGGGTCGCTCCCCCCGGGCCGGCTGCCGCGGCGGCGGGTGGGCGTCCGGAGCGGATCCCGGCGGGGCTGCCGCCCAGCTCTCTCCCCCCACCACACACCCCCCCCTTTGCCTTTCGCAGGCTTCGAGGAGGATATTCTGATCGTGTCCGAGGGGAAGATGGCCCCGTTCACCCACGACTTCAGGAAAGCCCAGCAGAGGATGCCCGCCATCCCCGTCAGCATCCACGCCATGAACTTCACCTGGCAGGCGACGGGACGGGTAGGTGCGGAGACGGGGTGGGGGACCGCTCTTTAAACCCAGGCAGGTGGTTTGGTTTTGGAATAGCTGAGGGAACCCTCTCCGGGGCGTGCCGGGTGTGGGGCGCTGTGTGGGGCGCCTGCCATCGTGCCCCTCGCCCCCCGGGCGGCAGGGAGCAGCCAGAAGCGCGGACGGATCGCTGGGGAAGTGTGTTGGAAGGTGGGATTGTTGAGTGCGTGGGAGAGACGGGTGTCTCAGGCACTGGTGGGGCATGAGCAGACAGCCAGAGTTAACGAGGGAGACACCAGTTGCCTTTACTTTTAATAAAATTTTACCTGACAGTAGTTGGATGCAGTTTTCCCTCAACTTTCTTTAGCTTACGGACATATACTACAGGTTATTCATCGATCTCTATTTACTATATGTGCATGCTTAGCACATAGTTCTGGTAAACAACAATTCTCTTCTGTAGGCTTAATTTTACCAAGTTGAATTGCCAAACCCCGTAAATCTGCAGTGTATTGATTCCCTTGGATTCTTTTGTCGAAAAGATAAGAATGCGTGACATATTTTCATGAAGAAACATATGCACGATTTGACACACTGACAACATATGTTGGATTTGCATAAAGCTGAAACACGTTAGCATACGTTATCATGGGTACCAAAAAAAATCACTGTAACATAAAAATGACAGATAAAATGAATTCATTTTTGCAATGCTGAACATTGACTTTGTACAATAAAGAGCTTGGTGAAGATGAAACAATATTTACCTTCAAACAGTCAAGTGAAAATTGGTTGTATAATTCAGCTAATTGCAGCTTCACAAATTCAGTTGCGGTTTTGGTCGTTTTAAAATACACTTTATAACTACAGGACTCATTTGGCTTTGAGGTGTTGTTCTGAGGCCCTTGTAATTTTTGCTGTCCTCATAAAGCCTTTAACTTTAGGAAACACTTTACCTCCTCTTTTAGAGAGGGAGGGGAACGTGGAGAGACTAAAGTTACTCACAAAGGCTAAGTGACTTGCTCAAGGTCTTTGGCGTTCCAGTCCAGCTTCACAGAGAAAACAACTTTGTACGTCAAGACTTGGCATTTAAATACCTAGAAATAATTAGTATGTTTTGGGGTTATATTTCCTGCTCCATTTCTCTGCCAGCTTCGGTTGCTGTCCTCTTTTTGGAAATGAGGATGAGATGTCAGGCTGAACTCTATCCCTCTTCTCTTGTCCTTCTTTCTTGTGCTGGCTTCTCCCTCCTTTGCTGCCTGCAGGTAGCTCATTAGGGAAAGATGATTGTAGCACTGATTTCAGTGAGAAGAGTCACAGGCTTAAAGACAGCATAGGCGAGTGTTCCCCTTGATGCAACTTGCAGGACAAAATCCCTTCTGAGCAGGGGCAAAGGTGTTTAACCCATTATTCCTCCTCCTTTTTGCTGAATTCCCGTTAGATAAAACCTAATTAGTATGTGAAATACCTGAATGGCTAAAGTAACATCATTGCATACTGTGTTCCAAGGACAGCAAGTGTTAACTTTCAGATATTTATGGGTCAAACAAGTGTTAAAACTGAGAGACCCTGCATTTGGAGGTTATAATCCCATCTATCTACTCCTTACAAGTTCACCTGTGTGTACAGTCAACATAAACATTGGCACTCCAGTCTAGTGGCTGTGGATATTTAAGTACTTATGCAGGTCTGCAGATGAAGAGTGGGATTTCAAACAGCAGCCTAAGCTAAAGCAGAAGTTTCAACCCTCTGGTGTTTTAGGAGTTTGTGGGAAAAATGGACATGTTTAACAACCTAGCCAAAATGTCTACTTTTTCGTGGCACAAACAGTCCTGTTGGTTTTTTGCATCTCCCAGAGGTGTTTGAGTAAAGCGGTCTGTTATCCACAGTTCTTGTTATCCTCTGTGGAACCAGGGCACTTACTGTCCCTGTACCACCCAGACTTTTTCCGGATGAGAAAGGACTGGAAAAAACATGAGTATTTCTTCTGTAGCCCATAGGGCAACAAGATCATTGGAATACCTTTTTAATGGATTTTAACTGAACAATGCCCACAGTAGTGTTGCAAATAGAGTAGGATAAAAGTTATTTGTGGCAAAAGAACGCAGTTTCTTTGTCACAGAATTTCTGATATTTTATGAGGGGTGGAAATGAGTAAGTTTTAACAGTTTTTTTTCAGTGTTCTGTTTTGGTTTTAAGCATACAGATTCTTAGAAGTTTCCATTGACAAGTCCAGGAAAGTACTAAATACTTCTTGCCTTTAGTCTGGCAGAATACTTTTGTCTGGGAATTTCTTGAGTCAGGGAAGGGGAAAGAGAAGAAGAGGAGGAGGAGGGGAGAAGGAGAAGAAAGGTGAGACAAGAGGAAAGGGGAGAAGAGAGGCAAGAAAGGAAGAGGGAAAGGAAAAGGAAAAAATACTAGCACTCTGTGAAAGAAGAAAGGCATTCAAGATATTGAAGTACTAGACTACTTTCTGTGAAACAACTGTTAACTAGCGTACAGTTGTCTCCTGGTTGGATATAACAGAAATAATTTCCTCTGTGAGTCTTGTATCTTGTGTCCTATAGACCTCTTATCCTTGTATCCCACATGAGATCTGAAGATGTTTCTCTAGGGCTGCAATTTTGAGGGGCTGTGAGTAGTATATGGCACAGCCTTTAGCAGTAGCTAGGCTCCTTTTGGGTCTGTAGATATAAGACTTCTGAGCAGATGGAGGAGATCCTGTCTACGTCATTATGTGGTTGCTAACCCTGATACCAACAAGACGGGAATGAGAGAGCGGCTGGGTGGGCGTCCGGCAGCCAGCCAAGGTCAACCCACCACACCTGGGATCTCCAGCAGGGTAGGGCTAAGTCTCTCCTGCCGTGTTTACACCTGTGGAAAGTGGATATAAATACCCTGTGGGTAGATGCCATCTACCTGCTCCTGGGATAAATAATGATCCAAGTTGTAGGTGAGTAAGTAATCCAGCCCAGGGAGTGGCAGGCTCTGAGGGTTGGCCATAGGCCAAGATTTTTCCACCCTTGTTTCCAGGGAAATATCCATGGCCTGAGTTTCAACAGTTTACTAGTAAGTTGTTAGGGGGCTCTACTGGATTTTGCAGCTTGTGTGGGCATGGGTTTCTTCCTTTAAACCACCTCTAAAGAAGGAATGGGGGGAAAAATATGGAGAAAAGCCTTAACAAGGAAAGACAGACCAGTGCATTCTTCCTTTAAACCACCTCTACAGAAGGAATTGGGGGAGAATTATGGGGAAAAAACCTTAGCAAGGAAAGACAGGCCAGTGCCTAAATTGCTATTCTGACCCTGCTGTGAGAACGCTTTTGCCACAAATCTCCCAGTAACTCACTGGGATGCCTACTGATCAAATGAGTTCAAGAGTATTTGCCTGTTTATTGAAGGTCTCCTAAAAAGAACTACATTAGAAAGCAGGAGGTGTTCACAGGGAGATGGTTTAGTGGTAGACTGGACAGTGCTGGGTTAACGGTTGGACTCGATGATCTTAAAGGTCTTTTCCAACCTAAACGATTCTATGAATACTTATCAGTCCTGCGCTTCTGCGTATGTCCATATTCCAGTTCAAAAACGTCTGTTGAAAGGAACATTTTAAGGACTCACTTATACCTGCATTCTGTCTAAACTGAAGTGGTAAAAGCCCCCTACATTTAGATGTTACCTTTCTAATACAGTGGCCTTTGTGCCCTGGAGACATTTTCTGTGGAAAAGATTTTGTATAGTAAACATACAATTTAAGCCATTTTCACTAGAAAACATTAAGCAAAGAAAAGCATCAGTTGCTTCTAGTCCTTAGCCCATTAGTCCTAATTAATTATTAGGAGAAACCCCAAATTTAATGGTCTGAAGGTGCTGAATACTTGCTTTTTCTGGTGAAGTCCAGAAGAGCGAGGATTTACAGGAAGGCTAGAGTACTGCAGAACAGGATTGTTATGTTTTTATGCACCTTATGTTTTTACCTATGAATTTAAACTTAAGATTACAGATGTTCTCTTTAGAAAAAAAGGTGATCTGGGTAAACTGCTGGTTACAAAGATTGCTCCTTGCTTCGCAAGGTTTAACAAAGCAAAAATCGGTGGCAATATGTAGCATACAATAGGCATCTGTGTAACCACTAGAACTCACTGGCGTGCTTCTTGTTCTTATTCTGTATGGTTTTTTGCAAAAGAAAGAATAATGGCTTTTGGAGGTCTTGTCCTCTGGGGAAGATTGCACTGAAAGACTTCCCAGTGAGAGAGGAATAGAGCCTATTGCGCTCGCTAATCCTGCAGCATGTTCCACTATGTCCACCAGTGGAAGGTACCAAAGATTGCGGTGATAACATCATCTCTACAGCATTTAGGAACTTATGACAGGTATTTAAGCTCCAAATCCACAAACACCAATGCATATGCTTGACTTTCAGTGGGACTTCTGACAGCAATAAAATTAAGTTCACATGTGAGTGAGTATTGGTGGGAGAGAACCATATAAAAAAAAAATAAATGGTTGACCAGTGCAGAGGAAGCAAGTGCTCAGTGACAGAGCAGCAGCCGGGTTGATTTAGTATGGTTTAGTAGACGGGACATGAAAAAAGAAACCAAAAAGCAAGTTGGAATTTTAGTTCTGCAGCAATCTCTGGTTTGATCCACAAAACCAATCAGTCTGGGCCACAACCTGCCCTGGCTGCTTTCTTCCTTTCACATACCGGGGAAGTACCTGGGGTGAGACGAATTGTTGCAGCAGCTTGCTTCCTACTGCCAACTGTCATGCGTGCCCCACAGGTCCGCTCCTGTTGTACGGTTGAATGCGTGCCTATGGTGTGAGACCTGAATGCTCCGTCCTGTGCTGGTGCACGGATGGGATTTGACCCACGTGACTGGAGGATGAATGTGTATATCTCATGGTGCCCGGATATTGCACGTAGATTATGTGCCAAAGATGTATCTAGCCTTGTGCTGCTGGATGCATGCCTTCTTGGGATATGACAGTGGTGATCCTGCCCTATGACAGGAGAAGTGCACGTGTGCACAAGGGGATCAAGTGCTGGGGAAAGGTCTTTGGTTTGGGAGTGCTTCTGGTCACAGGAGCACAAGTGTCAGGAGTCAAGGGGGCATCCCAGAATGTAGTCCCTGGGGCCCTTAAAAGAGGCAGTTGGACCCATCCCTACTGGGAAGGCTGGGTTACTTCTGACCAAAGAGTGATTGATAACCTTGAGTAAAGCAAAAAGATGCCCACCTCTTAAGAAGAGGGGATATGTGTCATCACTGCATTACCTAGCATCATTTCTATATTCTAAAGTGGAGTTTAGGAATGGTATATAATTACAGCTCCTGGAGGCTAATTCTCATGTGACCATCAACACCAAATAGCTGAGTTGATTTCTCTGGAGTTACCATATATTGCTGAGACGTAGCCTGACCATGAAGATAAAATGGAATATCCAGCTATGCTAGGAGAAGTTTTGTTTCCTTGCCCAGAGGAAAGCTACGAGACTACCAATTTTAAGGCATTATTGATGCAATAGGGTGCTCCATTCAAACATCGCTATTTCTCTGATGAACTGAACGAAAACAACCCAGTGAATTTCAAAACATATAATTCTTCAAAGGAAACTTTTGTTCAAAGAAACTGCTGAACTTTTTGTAAATATCTTATTCATACCTAGTGATTACAGTGATGCTTTTCAGTTTAAAAAATGTCTCACATGCATAATTCAATTTTTTTCCCAATAAAAGTATGGCTGTTCTGGAAGTTTGGTCAAGGCAATCGCATAAACTCGCACTCTTGGGATTTACAGTAGTACCTTCACTGCAGTTTCATGTCACCAAACAGAGGAAACACTTTGTTTTCTGACCTCTGTACCAAAATTTCCATGTGGAATGTGAAGATGTTTACATACTGTGAGCATGATTTTTAGACAGGGGGTTCTCATATCCAGAGCACAGCTCCAAACCTTTAATATTTAGGTTCTGCTCAGCTGTGGTATTTTGCGTCTCAGTGTTGTAGACATGCCACCAGGGATCAAAGTAATGCTGTAGAGATCCCACTTTCTTAGTAAAGCAGGCATGTGCCAGCCATCTGTTGTATCTGCTGATAGAAAACAGCAGTAAAGTTTCTCAAAGTTCTGCCAAGAAGAAAAGGGGGGGATTTATTGCTCAGCAGAGATGAGTTACAAGGCACCTTGTAGTGTAAGCTACATCTGGTTTCCATAGTAATTTACATGGAATATGTGTAAACTACACAATTATTCTTTTTACACAGCAGTGTAAAGCTGCGTTAAAGAAAGCATTCTTCAAGATTTTCATTGTTTATCCTTTCTATAAATATGCTAATACATTTTTAACAAAAAAAAGCTTAAGTAATAAAATATTTTCACTGCTTTTACAGTAGTAGCTGCATTGTACAACATAACTGTTGAAAAGCACTGTAACTAACAGGACACCTCAAGCTTCTTGACTGTATTTTGTGAAAATGTACAGATTTCTCTCCTCATGTTTTTCTGAAATACAACATGCAGGCTGTGTTGCTTTCCTCTTCTTTGTGGAAGTGAAAATGTTCTCTGTCAACATCACCTCTTTTTTACAGGCAGTTTCCCAAGTATGTTCTTAGTGGTCTGAAGTTAATGCCATTACAAGTAATGCCATGGGGTAAAAAGTAAGAACTAACCATAACAAGAACTAACTAGAAGAATTTTTAATGTATGTAACTTCTTCTGTTGGCATCATGCTTTCCAAAGAGGTTTTGTTGGGTAGCTAGAAGTATGAATGACTTGCTTCTGGCCAAGTGAATTATGTACATATAAAACAAATGTAAGAAACCACACTTTTCCTAGGGCATGCACATGTGTAAGGAATACGGTGTGACCCAGAGCTTTCAAAACAGTGATCTGTAGTAGGTACTTGCATCACGTAGAACAGAATTTTAAGTATTGTATACCTTAGCTCAGAGCAATGAGTTCTTAATTAGTATTTTTAGGGCTTTCAAGAAAATGCATCTCAACCTTTTTTGTTTCACCTTCCTGTGGCTTGCCAGGGTTTTTTGTTCTTTCCCTTTCCCTTTCCCCTTTCCCTTTCCCTTTCTCCTTTTCCTTTTCCTTTTCCTTTTCCTTTTCCTTTTCCTTTTCCTTTTCCTTTTCCTTTTCCTTTTCCTTTTCCTTTTCCTTTTCCTTTTCCTTTTCCTTTTCCTTTTCCTTTTCCTTTTCCTTTTCCTTTTCCTTTTCCTTTTCCTTTTCCTTTTCCTTTTTTTTGTACAAGTTCCACCTTTTGAAAGATGCTACCTCACTTCTACTGGTCTCTTTTATTCTGCTATTCATCTGTGTTAGATTTTTTTGTTTTGCTGGGCTTTTTTTGTTTGCTTTGTAGCTGTTTATTTGTGGCCAAACTCTTCACTACATCAGACTGTAGCCCAGACATGGTGGAAAGTGCGGTCACCCGAAATGCACAGCAAAGAACAGACAGTTGCATTGCAATACTTAGTCTTTCCATAACAAAAGACACAGTGTTCTTTGCCGTGAATTATACGTATAAAATGTAGTAGATGTGCTGCAGGTGTATGTTTCAGTAAAGGCAGAAGATAGCTTTATTGGTATTTTCTGTTAAGTAAATGGCTTTTTTTCTTAAATTGTAAATGGAAGCAACACAGAATCAATCACATTTTGGATAGGTTGTTGAATGCACGGTCAACTTTGCATTGTTTCCCTTCTGTTTGGTTTGTGGAAACTGACATTCTGAAATCTTAGCTGTAATAAACTGTGATTGTAATAAAATATATCTAATAATGTATGTAATAATGTAATGAAAGACTGGCTCTTCTTATACAAAATAAAGTTGAGAACCACATACAAAAAGCACCTGGCGTATCTGTGACACTTTGAGCTGAGCTAATTGTATAAAGTAACAGTAGTCCCGCTCAATGAGTATGCGTGCGCTGAGATTAGATGTGTTTTCCCCTTGGGTAGCACTCTAGCAGATGATGTGTGTGAGCTGACAGTCCTACAGGGCCTCTGCCTGCACCACTGGTTCTCCCAATCCCTAATGAGACCTGTAGAAGAACCTGCAGAAGATTTGTCTTTTCCCTTACACTTACTTCATAGAAGAAAGAGCTAAATAAGGGAAAATAGACATCTCCTCAAACTTCTGTGAGGCATGTTCCCATCCTTTCATGTCCTGGACTTGCTCCAGTCAGTGAGTTCACTTCCCTGGACTCACTCCAGTATGTCCATGTCTCTCTTGCACTGGAAAGCCCAGGACTGGACCCAGCACTCCAGGTGTGTCTCACCAGGGCTGAGCAGAGGAGAAGGATCACCTCCCTCCACCTGCTGGCAGGGCTCTGCCTGATGCAGCTCAGGAGGCTGTTGGTCGTCTTTGCCACAAGGGCACATTGCTGGCTCGTGGTCAACTTGGTGTCCACCAGGACCCCCAGGGACTTTTCTGCCAAGCTGTTTTGCAGTGGCTTGGCCCCCAAAATATACCGCTGCGTGGGGTTGTTCCTCACCAGGTGCAGGATTTTGCACCTCCCCTTGTTGAACTTCATGAAGTTCCTGTCAGCCCGTTCCTCCAGTCTGTTGCGGTCCCTCTGGATGGCAGCACGACCTTCTGGTGTATCAGCCACTCCTCCCAGTCTTGTATCATCTGCAAACTTGCTAAGGGTGCACTCTGTCACAATGTCCAGGTCATTAATGAAGATGTTAAACAGTATGAGACCTAATATCAACCCCTGAGGTACACCACTAGTGACTGGCCTTCCAGCTAGACTTCATGCTGCTGATGATAACCCCCTGAGTCTGGCCGTGCAGCAGTCCAACTCACTTAGGTAAATTCTACTTCCTCTTCTTCCCCCACTTCTTCTGTGGGGATGTCACGGGAGACAGTGCCGAAAGCCTTACTGAAGTCAAGGTAAACAAAATCCACTGGTCTCCTCTCATCCCCCAAGCCAGCCATTAACAAAAAATGGGCCAGGCAGGAACAGAAAACTGAGACTATCTTGTACAACCACAGCGAAGCGGCAAACCAAAATCTACCTCAGAAAAAATAATATAAATAAAGCAAAGACAGTGATACTGTTGTACAGAGGCACTGAGAAGACTTTATCCAGTTATGATATCTGAAATCCACCACAGTATGTGGTTTCATAGTCCGTTCATAGAACACCCCTCAGCTGCACGAAAATGCTGAGGAGGAGTTACCTGACAAGTCTGTCTGACTTGGAGAAGAAGCACGTGTGAACAGAAATGCCTTAGTAAAGGCTTACAAAGATTTGGGGTGGATTTTTTTCAGCCAAACAACAAGAAGACCCCTGGGTTTTTTGCATCTAGTATGAAAGTTTGCTTTGTTTTGCAACCAGCTGGTGGAATCCAACTGCTTCGGCACTTGCTGCCATCACTGCCAAATACGTCAATAAATAACTTGGACACCAAACACCACTTTCAGAGCTGGTCCCACAAATCCTCTGAAGTTACCCCTTAGCCTGGATAAACAGCTAGTGAAACCCAGCCGATCCTAAAGGAAATTAAATATGCCTGAGATCGAACCTGGCAATTTCCCAGCCTCAGGTTTTGGCCCATCACCAGGGAAAACAAACTCCCCAAACAGCAGCCCGCTAATGAGAAGACCTGTCACCAGCTCTGAGCACTGAAGCACAGAAACCGGTAGCGAGAGTAGCAGAGCCAGCCTTCGCAGCGATGGCTGGCCAGCGGAGGAGAGGAGAGGAGGGCAGGCTCTTGGACCATCCTGACCATCAGAGAAAGAGTTCAGAGCTTTCAGTACTGCGATTATGAACCTATTTTTTTCTGAGATCACAAGGAAGACATGGAGAGATCACAACTTGTTGATGAGCAGGAGAAGATGGGCTCTCCCTGCAATGTTTTCTACTTGCTCTCAACTTGCAAATGTGTGAATATTGATATGGTCGATGGGAATCTGAGACTAAAAACCACATAGGCAAATAGTCAAGTCCACTGAACACCTTCAGTAAGGAGTACAAGTACCAGCTTCAGCCTGTTCCTTTTAAACTGCAATAAACACTGCTTTCATTTTTCCACATTTGGGCCTTAGCCAGTTCTCTTTCTTGCAGAGGCTCTGGGAAATAAATTGAACTGTTGAAACACAGTCCATTTGAGTGACCAAGTTGAAACAAATTTATTCTTTCCTTGGGAAGCCACAGATACATCAAATAGAGTCAAGCAGCTACATGCCTGCAGTATTCCATGTGGGACTCCGTTCCATTCAGGGAGAGCAGGCCGGTTGCACAGCAGAGCACACCGGCATCGGCCAGAGAGGGAGGAGAGGCAAAATGCGGTTACCCGGCTCTGTAATCACAAGCAACAGATGAAATACATAGCCATATTAAGAGTTGGGAAATAATTTGCTAGCAGGGCATGTTGTTCATTACCTTGGTTAATTTTTCTTTTGTGTGATTTTTTTTTTTATCTCCTTCCTTCCAGTTTTGCACAGGAACATCTATTCAGATTGTGTAGGCATGATCAGATTTCTGTGTTGGCAAAGGAGCGCAGCTGAAAGCTTCTGACCCAACATGTTGCTCCCCTCCAGTCAGAGCTGTGACATGTCGGTACAGGGTGGAGAAGCTTATATTGTCCCTTACAGACAGAAATTAGAAGCCTTCATCACATCAAGAACCGCTTGGGTTTCACATTTTTTCTTGACATGCCAGTAGCTTTCCTTTGATGGGACAAAGTCTGTGCCTTACGCTGCCTACTAATGGAGTTCTCATTTGAATTCTACCACTGTGAGTACCCTATTTAGTTAATGGACCCTTTTTAATTGTCCTGGCAAACATTTGCAGTCAAGTAGACTTTATAATTTATACAGTTGGTGCCATGATGCCACGGTTACTATGATTTGTTTAGACAGCAATTAATTGAAACCTAACAGTAGAATTACAAGATTTAAAACATTCCTAAGTATGTAACTTACATAAGGCTTTTATTCAACCAAAAGTAAGGTTTTCTCATCCTGTAAAATACAATCAAGCAGTATAAGTGCATTCAATTAAATTAATGGGGAAATATTTAAAAGGATGATGAATCTGAAAGTTTGCTGGCAGGAGGAATGGTTACCTGGAGGTATAGAGCTCGCAGCCTCTGCAAGTACTCGTGAAATCTCTGTTTTTCCTCCTCTCCCCAACCCAAACAACTCCAACAGAAACTTCTGTCTCTAAGTTAGTATATGTTTCTTGTCCTTGGCTGCAAAGATTGAGGTGACTGCAGTAAGGTCTTTTCCCTGCTTCTTGGTTTAGAGCAGGTGATGGAGAATAGCCGGGTTATCCAGGATTTCTTCCTTTCCCCAGGCCAGAGGTCTCATGAAGAGTGGGAAGCAGAAAGCCAGTTTTGTGAGAGATGGAAAGAAAGGGATGGCCATTGCCCTTCTGTGAAGGTGGTATTGTGAGAGTCTTCCCTCTCCGATTCCTTTATAACCACCCCCCGTCAAAACAGAAGAGGATCCCCAAACTAACCCGCTCTGCTCTGAGGAGAGTCGTGCCCGTCTCCTGCTTGGGCTGTGTCTGGTTATTCCACCCATGAGAGGGGAGGGTGAAGGAAGCAGCCGGTCCGCAGGGTCTTCCCTAAGCATGGTGAGACATAGAAAGGAGGGCTTTTGTTATAACCTGAGCAGAATTTCTTGAAGTCATATTCGATTATGAGAGTTTATACCACTGTCTCACACATTATTATTATGCCTTGACAACAAATCTGGTTTTGCTACCCCAGCCACATTCACAGGACAGTTTACTTTAAATGCATAAGCATCTGCTCTGACAATAATCAAGCAGTAGAGATATTTAGGTGAAGCTTACTTTTTATCTCTTTATGATTATAGACTTCCAGATAAGCCAGATTTAGTGGTGGTATAGTTGAATTATTTCCTGTGGTAAAGTCGAAATTATATTTCTGGCAAGTGCAAGACGAGCTACTGACCACTCTCAATGCATAGAAACTATTTGAAGACATTTCTTTCAAAAATCAAAAATCCTTGGATTAAAATTTGGACAACCTGCATGTTGAAAACTCAACCATTAACTAAACAAACCTTTCAGCACATCATGGAAAATTAACCTTCTAACTGAGGTGCGTTGTTCACCTGTTATCCTTTAGGAGCATGTTTATAGCCTACAGATAAATCATATTTTTTCTGAAAACAGATTTCTACTGCTTTAAAAATCTGCATTTGAAAATATACGTGGATATTTGCATATGACCAACATGGTTTGGGCTTCCGAGTTTTTTCCGTACATATTTTCCCAAAAAAGATTTCTAATGAATCTTGTGGTCAGCAAGTTGTGGCGTTCTGGTTTCTGCCACCCCTAATTCATACGCATCTCAGTTTTTTAAATGCAATTGAAAGGTTACAGCAACAAACAGTTACATTAAGGTAGCTGGCCTTCATGTGCAAGCATATTTTCCCTAGACCTCTGCATGTCTTGTACTGCGCAGCTTGCAGCTCTGTGGTTTACTGTGTATCTGCATATTAATGTGTCCAGTTCACTTAATGGGACAGATTTTCAAAGGCTACTCAGCGTTTGTGACAGCCATTGACCCTGAGGAAACCCGCAGGACCTCAGCACCAGTTCTTTGGTTGTGTCAGATTCACAGTTACAGAAGCAGCTGAATGATGTTATGTCTCGTAGATGAGAATTAGTGTGGGCTCATATTCTTGATGAGGTTTTAATGTCCTGTAAAAACCGAGACAGAGTTAAGTCTGCCCATACAGCATTATTCACGGGTATTTCCTGATTTTTGACTGCTTAACTGGATACCATAAGGCTTCTTGAAACTTTTTTTTGTTAACGCAAGTGAATTTTGTATAGCATTTCCTCTGTTTCCTTAAAAAAAAAAAAAAAAGATTGAAAGGTAGAAAGGATTAGGAAAAAACCCCACTTTGTTCCTTCAGAGATTTAAAAGTTTGAAAATAGTTTCCATGTTGCAGAAATCTAATCCCATTGTCTAGACAGCAGTGTGTCTCTTCACTCTGAGCCGAGCAGGGACGGGATCTCCTTCCTCGCACGCTGCGGAGGCTGTGGGACAGTCCCTCTTCCAAGCGGAGCCGAAGGGAGCAGGTTGTGTGGTGTCTTCCTCAGCTGTGCTTGCTCCAGAGCTGTGCTTGCATGGTCCTTCTCTGGTACATCTTAGGAGATCCACAGGAGGGAGCCCATATGCTGTGTGCACCACCACAGCGGCAGAGGCTGTTGGCAGAGCGTCAGGCTGACTTGATTCAGGAGTGCACATGTTCCGGGCTGGTTTTCCTGAGCACCTCATGGGCAAAAGGAGCAGATCGTGGGCCTCACCTCTGCGCCAGAACTGCATCATCCTTGGCTGAGACAGGTCATACCCTGACCAGTGGGTTTCCTCAGTGGCAAACCATATGTGTGGCTAGTGTGATCACAAAAGCCTCCTGGTGCAGCATCCTTGTCCCATCTCTTCTGTAAGACTCTGTACAACATTTTCCTAAGACGTTCAGCTGCACAGCACACCTCAGTGGCACGCCACAGTCAGAAAGGCATCACTTGGCACGTCTCTCACTTTCCTGAGAGATGCGTCATGCTCCGTCTAAAGAGTAGAGCTCCCTGGTCACGTTTCGGAAACGTGTTTGTAATCCGGTGTTGCTCCAAAGAAACCTGTTAACATGAACTGCCTCAAGCTTAAAAACATGACAAACCTGAGTCAACTTGAATTATTCCCAGTGTATAACCTTAATGAACAATAGCCAGATACTTCTGAGGCATCATGTGTTTGAATTTTTCATTTTTCTCAGAGATGAAAAGCGTTGTGTCCACATGACGGCTCTGGCAGTGCCATTGGGAATTTGTGTGCCCTATCTGGGTGCAGGTTCTGTTGGTTTCAGCAGTGCATCGGAGGAACTGTCTTCTCGCTGACGATTCTCAGCTTAGCTGCTTCTCCACATGAGGATAATGAAATTTGGTGTCTGCCAATGCCCCGCTTCCAGTGCCGTTCCACAACAGCTTCAGCCAGGCTAGCAGCTGACACTGTCCCATCTTCCTTCCCATCCCTGGTCACACGTTTCCATTCTCTTTCCAGTGCCAGTGCTGATGCGGCCGCTCAGGGAGCTGCTCTGGCTGAAAATTATCCCTGCAGAAAGAAGGGATTAATTTTTAACTTGATCTGCTGTCTTGGTTAGCTCATCACACGGCCACGGCTGAAGAGGGTAGGACTGCGACAGCACAGTCTCAGGCTGCCTTGATGCAGTCCCAGTACTGCGAGCTACAGAAAATGTGGCAAATCGAATCAAAACAGAGAAACAACTCCCAAACCCTGGTAGAAATTCAAGCAGAACCGAACAAAATTGACTCAGCTGACTGGTATCACAGCGAGTACCGCTGCAGGCGACAAGGAGGGTTTGACCCAGAGGCTGCTGTGCTGAGCACTGCGTTTCTGTGCCCCGTGGTGATGCAGAGAGCAGACCTGACAGCTCAGCGAAGTCTGCAGTGCGGGATGTCGTTCTGCTCCAGTATTTCCTTCTTCCTGAAAATACCGTGGACCACACTCAGCCCAGAGCTACTCACTTCATTTAGTTTGGGGGATTTGGAGAACCTCCAGCAGCCTTTGACTCCAGCAGAAGTTAGGGATTGTCAGCACATCTGGGATGTATTGAGTGACAAAAAGGACAATTTGGCCTCGGTCTGCAAGAGCAGAGCAGACGTACCATAGCTGTGCGTCAAGGAATAAATTACATCTCTGATTTTAGCACAAGTCTTTAATCCCAAAGGGGGCAGTTGTCTCAAAGCAGAGTATAAACTTCTGCTGTCCTCAGGCTCCCGCTCTTTTTTCATCAGAGGTAAATTTGGTCTTGGGGAGGTCCACACATTCATGTCTGAAGCTGAACTGCCCCACTGGCATTTTCTCTAATAAAGATGAGATTAGAGTCTCTGCAAAACATTCTTCTGGGGAACTTCCAGCTGCTGTCCCGCCCTGTCAGGATTTATACTAACAGATGGTAAGTCACATTATCCAGAGTAAAAAAAAACCCAAAACAACAGAAGGATGTAGCTTTCCCAAAATAAACTTCATACCTTTCTGCGTAGGACTCATTCCTACAAGTGTGTGCAAAGGGTTTGTCTGGAAGGTCAACCTGACCCTGATTGTCTTAGGTCTTCCTAATTTCTTTCATCTTCCTCGAATAGAGGATTGCCCTGGTCGTGCCAGCACTGCCTGTATCAGAACACTACTTTTGTCTTTGTCTAAGTTCATCTGCGCAACGCTTTTAACCTAGAAAGTGCCAGGACTATTTCTTAACCCCATTGAAGAAACGGACCATAGCAGAAGGAGAAAAAAGGAAAACCAGGATGGCTGTTTGTCATGTTCATCATCTGAATCCCCTCTAAAGAAAGACTGTGAGGAGAAGAAGAAGGGAATGGCAAAAAGGACAGGCCTTGAAGAGTAGGAAGGGATTGGTACACTAGCAGTGGCTAGGGGCAGAATGAAGACATTTTTGATGAGCGGATTGCTTAAACTAGGTGAGAGGATTGCTAAAACTCAGTGAAATGATGCCAAGTGCAGAGAACTGTCTGTGTTCTGCAGTGCAGCCCATGAGCTGCAGTGGCATTCAGGACTCGCCACCTCTCTGAGATGTGACTTGGACCTGTTGGAGTGAGTCCAGAGGAGGGCCATGAAGATGACCAGAGGGCTGGGGCACCTTTCCTATGAAGACAGGCTGAGAGAGTTGTGGTTGTTCAGCCTAGAGAAGAGAAGGCTCCAGGGAGACCTTATAGCAGCTTTCCAGTATCTGAAGGTCACCTACAAGAAAGCTGGAGAGGGACTTTTTACAAGGGCATGTAGTGATAGGATGAGGGGTGATTGCTTCATACTGGAAGAGGGTAGACTTAGATTGGATATCAGGAAGAAATTTTTCACTATGAGGGTGGTGAGGCACAGGCACATGTCGCCCAGAGAAGTTGTGGTTGCCCCATCCCTGGAGGTGTTCAAGACCAGGCTGGATGGGGCTTTGAGCAGCCTGGTCTAGTGGAAGGCATCCCACTAGACTGGTTGGAACTAGACGGACTTTAAGGTCCCTTCCAACCCAAACCATTCTATGATTCTATGACTTTGCTAGCAAACCAAACCAGCGCAGAGAAAGTCAACAGAGTCCAGGCCACGTGAAGATGCCAACACTGCGAATACACTCCATCTGCACCCAGGGAGAGTGAGAAAGGCAGCTCAAGACAGCAGGTAAATCAGACTCTGGCTGGGCTGAATTTTCTTCTGCAAGTGCTGGTCTCTCTCCTCTGAGTGTGCAGGAAGTTGAGGACGAGCTGGGTTTAAAGAAGATACTTCATTTAAATGCTGGGAAATACACTGGACCGTTCTGGACCTTAACTGAAAAGACTGGACCCCGTGAGACTGGTACTGTAACCCAGGGAGGAAGCTGTGCAGACCCTGCCTATGCAAACAGCCGGAAAAACAGAAAAGTTGTTGGTAGAAACTGTTCAGTTTCTCATCAGAAACTGGGGATGAGGTAATACTTCCTTGCTTTACTGTGAACATAAGTCCATCTTGCTTTGAAAAATTCAAAGGGTAGTTACCTAGGACATAATGATATGGAGGCCTGTGTGGTAAGTGGAAATATTACAGTAATATGTGTCCATATACCGGGGTCTTGTCTCAGTAGACAAATCAGTGTAATTTCAGGTACAACCACAAACACACAAATTTCTTTTCAGATACACTGATCAAACATTCTATTTAAATAAGAAATTTAGTCCTTCTTTCACGGTCACATCTAGAATTTGCTGTGGTCAATGTCAACCTGTAAAACAAGAACAAAATTACTCTGGATATTCACAAAAAATGGCATTTGAAAAATCCGTGCAGCAGATGTTAAAAAGAGAGCAGTGTTAAGAAAGTCTTTGTAACAACTAGTCAGGAAAGAGTTAATTTTTTTTCAAAGCCTTTTCACCACAACTTTTAAACACTCTTTTGCTTGGAATACAAGACTAAAGACCATTATCTGCTTGTAAATAAAAAGCAGTAAATAAAGAAACTCTCACTCAGAGGCGTGCTGCAAACTTTCTGTCACTTGGGTATACAAAAATGGAAGCATCCCCCTTTTGAGACCCTAGAGGGACTCCAGTCTGACAGAAGCTGCTGTGAGGTTTCATAACTTTTGAGAAAGTGCATTGCTTACATTTTAGGGAGAGATATTTATTATACGGGAGTGCCAGTTAAAGCCAAGAGTGAAACACATGGACTCAATAAAGGCCCAATTACGTGACCTTTGCCGTTTGCCACGCTTTTAACTTGTGTAAGTTATTGATTACACTTTCATGAGATCATAATCAGAAGGTTGTTCTTTGGTAATGGTGTGCTAGAGGAGCTTTATCCTCAACTTCAAAGCTGTCCTGTGAGGCTTAAGAACAAAGGGTTGGAAGTTTGAAGCACGGCCAAAATGAATCTGTGTGCATTATCCATGTTTACCACCATGCAAGAGGTGGATTAGCTTATTCTTCGGCTGTGAACTTTCTCTCGTCACGTCAGATGAGCCACCATCTCTAAGGTTTACATTTGTGCTTTTAAAAGTATTCTGTTTAATTAAACGTAGTGTCTCCTCAGACCTCCATCATACTGGTCTAAATGCTTGTTAGTGCAATCATTTCCCTAATTGTAAGGGTTTTATTGAAATCATTTGACATTCTCTGAAAAGAATTTTCAGGCTACCTTATTAATTACAAATAAATCTATCCAGATCCTGAAAGTGCAAACAGTCCGTCTCTGTACAGACTGTACAAACTGTAAGAGTCTTAATCTGTGTAAAGCTGCACTCTCAGGACCAGCCAGCCAAGGTTTTCACTTATTTTACAAGATGTGAGGGGAAGCAAATAACCTTGCAGTTTATTCTCAACGTAGATAGAGCCACATAAATGTGTTGCAGGTGCTGGTAGTAGACCTGTACAGCATTGTTTTGTTAGGAACTAACCTGATGAGACAGTATTTTAGGTTTTTTCTCTAAGGTGCAGTAACAGTTTCCCCCTTTTTTGTTAGCCTTAGGAAATTGGCATTTTGAACATCCCTGATTATGAAATCTCCACTGGAGAGAGCACTGATCTTTTGCTGAGTGACAAAAGAATGAATTAGCCCTTCCTGTGGTGGAACAAGAAATAACTTTTCAAGAGAATCGCTTTTACCAAGTCTCAGGATACCAGAACAATATATTTCATTAAATATTTGAAGATAAAGAAGGCTTCTGTATCTTCTGCTTTTTTTTAAATCTGAACTCTTAATGCTATTTCTCTTTTTGGTGTATTGCTTGTTTCTCTTCCCTTCCCTAAGGCAGAGTTATCTAATTTTCATCTGCAAGAAAGCAATTTAAAGGAAACTTGTGCACTGCATATACATTCCAGCCTGGTTCATGCTGAGAAATATAATTTCTTGCTAGAGATTTTCAAGATGTAATTAAATGTGCATAGTTGTCAAAACCCTAATGATTTTGTCCCTTTTTAGCTTAATTTTCTCAAAAGTAACTCTAGTGAAGCAGTAATAAAATACGTTACAAAAAATCTGTTAAACAAGAAAATGTCTAAATATGGGGAGTTGTGTGCTCTTGCTTCCTCTTTTGTTTCCGAATAAAGGAAGGTAGAGAAGGAGTGAGAAACTCCAAGACTTCCCTCAATGAGGGGCTGTGAATTTGTTGTGACTGTTTTTGAAGAAATCCTGCATGCCACATGCCTTTGTGTCGGTGTGCTTGTACTTACCTGGAAATAGCTGTGGATCTGTTTGCCCGTATGCTGCTTTCCAAGGCTTTAGCCTTGTGGAATGGCCCCGCCGCCCCCATTGCAGGTACCTACTGCATCAAGGGATTGACCTCTGATCTAAACCCAAATTGTATTTTCATTAGCAGGCTGACGATGGAGAGGAATGTGCAATAGGCAGTTATTTGGCCCTCTGTTTCAGGTAGCCTGCTTTTCCTGCATGTGAGGATGAGTTTCAAACTTAACACTCTGCTGGCATACTTGGATTTTTCTTTTTCACTGGTATCCCTCTCAAACCCCACTCTTTCTGCCAAGCCCTTCAGCTTCCAGTCTTGAGTTGGTTTCAAATGTCTTCTTCAAATGCTAGAGTGCTTCCAGAGCTCAAGGTCCAGTTAAGAGAAAATATCAGCTCAAAATGACCAAGTAGCCGGCCTGTTTCCCATGTCTCCCAAAGAGCTGACAACTGCCAGAAACTCAGTTGCTAAATGTAATCTAAATCTTATACTTTGTGGCCTCACCAAGCTTCTTGACAGTGATTTCTTTGTATTACTTATTTTCACAGAAATTCTTTTCTCATTACTTGGGGGAAAAGCTAATGTATTCTGCAACGATTTCTGTCCATCTCTCCTGTGCAAAGCATTCTTGGAAGCCTGCAGCATCACCTTTCAAAATCCGAGGCTCCTTTTCATAGCAACCAAGAAATTTCTGTTTTCTAGCTTTCTAAATCGTTCTGTTGGAGAATCTGATCTGCCATCCACAGTCATATGCCACAGGAGACATTAAGCACCAGTTAGTCATCTTCCATTGATAAAATCAGAGAGTTTTTGTAGCATTCTTCTTATTATAAAACCATTAAAACCACAAGTGGTTATTGTTGAAAGTTGCATGCAGGGATTCACTCCATTGTTAAAAAAGTCTTCTTCCTCGTGCATGGATTTTGTTCAGTGCCACAGGTTTCTTAACGTGAAGAAAGCAGACATAAAGTGGAGTTGTGTGTATTTCTGCACAGCATTGTGTAATTAACACTGTCACATAATACATTTTTCTTTGAAATGGCTCATTTCGCTGAATTCTAATTTGGGCCCTTCTTTTTAGGAACACCAAAATATCTCTATTTTTCCTTTTGCGTTAATCCTGCTGCTTCAGTTCATTCCCATACCCTTAGCAGCTGCTACTGGAAAACGGGCAGGTTATCCTCTCTTCTGCCTAAATTGGTTTTCTCGGAGCATGTTTCTGTATCACTGCATATTGTTAAGCCTCCCACTTTGGGACTGCCTCGTGGGACTGATGGCAAGTCTCCTGGAGTGTCACGCTAAGGTGCAAAAAATGGCTTACCCACAGTTTATTATCTGCTTGTCTAAGGAGGCATCATTATGTTGTTCATTACAGCAGTGTCTAGACTGCGCTGTAGTAACAAAACGTGCTGCTGACAAACATTCTCATACTTTGGACAGACTCCTTCGACAGCCTGGTACGCGCAGTGCGGCTGCGGCCTCCCCTTTTTGTTGAAATGCATCTCGTTTTGCTTCATGCTTCGTCTTGGAACATAGATGGACCAACTTCTGACCTAATGCAGTTAATATCTTGGAGAAGCAATGGTCCATGCTGTAAACACCTAACGAACGCATACATTGCCGCCTTTTGTGATTTTATTTGTGACATATGCAGCTGTGAGCATCTGCTATGGATAATGCATACTAGAATCTTCCAGTGCGTGCATAGCCAGAAATATCCATGGATCTGGGATAAAAGGGAACTTTTTTGATGAGTTTCTTTCTTTAAAAGTAAAAAAATGGCATTAGGGTGTATTTTTCATTTAACTGATAGCAGAATAGAACATTCAGCGCTGATCTCTTTAAAATAATGAAAAGAAAATATAGTTAATTTCTTACATCTACTTGCAAATCTAACACACGTTCTCTTTTCTTTGTTAGAAAGGCTGCAGATTTCATTAGGTTATTGAGCTGTGACATACAACAGTTTAAGCTACTCTGCTTTGCTTCAGGTATTACCATTACCTCTAATCCTACACCTTTCCTGTAAAATGAAGAAAACTTAAAGCACATTCCTGTGAATGCTTTGATTAAATATGAAACAAAAACAAGGTAGGCACAACATGGCATCTGAGTGATAAGAAAACTCTAACACAGTAGATCTTGTACTGAGGATTGGAGTTCTGTAGGAATTTTAAGTGTATATAATTTAAAACCAAACTGCCGACAGATGTTTGCTACAATACTTGTTACAGGGCTTCGTTATTTTTATAACCTTTTAAATTCCTCTGATTTATAGAAAACAGCCATTTAAAGTCCATAAAAGTTAATCCCGACCATGGAATTATTTGCCTAAAACGAAATTTCCTCCCTTTGCTGAGGGCTTTGCCTACATGGGGAACTGTTAAAGGGCAGCTGCATGGGGCTACCTGCTGCCTGAAGGCACCGAGTCCCCATACTGTTCACACAAGGTCTGCAGGGGCCCTTGCCTCGGTTTCTGAGGGTCTCTAACAAAGTCTTTACACAAAAACAAAGCAAATTCTTCCTTGGGTGCTTCCTGAAGTCAAGCCAAAACCAGAAAGTCTTCCGTACATGCAGAGTGTGCAAAAGTCAAAGATCAACGATTTATCTCAAACCCTGTTTCCTCCATTACCTCTGATAATACCATTTCTCTAAGATTCATCTTCACCACTGAAGTTTGCCCCTCACATACCAGACAATTCGTAGGCTGGTTTAAAAAAAAAAACAGTAATAAGAATGTTTTTATGATGGAAAAGGGATTATAGATTATGGGGATTTTGCCTGTATCTCTCAACAATATCCAAGGAAATGTTGTTCTCACTACCAGGTCACTCACAATGACCACTTAACAGCACACATTATGGTAGTATGGTAGTCGCTAAACAATATTTTAATTGCACAGACCTATCTCTTCAATCAACCATCATGACTAAATTTCATGCTAGGCTGGAGCGTGGTAAATATTTGCTGAGAGCGTGTTGTTTGCTTTTCAGTCATGATGATTAATGCAAGTTAATTGGCAATCAACTCAAATTACAGCAGGACAATACTGGATATTGGATGTAGGGATTGTGTCAAGACAGATTTTTTCCAAACAGATAGGATTTATGGCGGCCAAATCTTGCTACAGATTCACAGGTTTGAGGAATTAAACTACTCTGCTAGACTGTGGTTTTTGTATCTAATTTTGATATCAAAATTTAACCAACTCAGTCCAGCACACATGATTTGCAAACATACTCTGCAGCACATGCTTCATAACTTTGAAGTCATGCTAGCTGGGTCTACATGGGGAGTTTCAGGTCTTTGTAGATACTATCGTCTCAAGCAGCCCAGCTTTTGTCAACTCAGCAGGTGTACGAACCTTTGTACAGAAATGGTGAAGGCAGGTATCTCCCCCAGTGCAATGTGTGGCTTTCCTCCTGAGCAGCCTGTTGCTTGGGCAATGATGTCTCTTCCCATCTTTTGAAGGTGTGAGCAGAACGTATTCCTGCCTCAGGCACTAATCACTGCTACGCCTCTACTCTGGTTAGAGGAATTCCTTCCTTGGAAGGCAGTGAGGATCGTGGCTTATGCAGCAATCGGTCCCCTTTCCCACAGCGAACCTTCTTTTTTGTCATTGTCCTTAAGGCATTGTTTTGACTCTAGAAAATGGGATTCCAGTTCCTTTCCTGCAAATCAGGGCTCTGGCTCACAAGCTGACCTGCTACAACAGTGTGGATGGAATGGAAATAAGGGAGTGGAGCTATTTGGTCTAGTTACCAGTTGTTTACTAGAATAGTAAGAACATAATGTTTTAATATCTCAACCCATTATGACCTGGTTTAGATATAACCAAACATCAAAGCTAACCAATGAGAAACAGACAGTATGGCATTGACTCACTCACTGTACTATTCTATAGATGTGTGGAGACATATAATTATTTTTCTGAACCAAAGTTTTATTTGAAAACAAAAATGTTCACAATCTGACTTTATGACTTGTTTTCATATTTTGGCATGGTATATTGTATTGGAAAAAAATATCTTTAATTAAGAGCAGGCTTTTGAACATTACCCCAGACTTCAATTTTCGTCTCCTTTACTGCTTCTCTCCACGTCCCCTCTCCCTCCCACATATACTCCATGTGTTTAACCCACCCTTAAAAACTTTCATCGCTTCCCTCCCTATTGTTTTGTGAGTCCTCCTCTGAGGTCTCCGTGCCTGCACAACACCTTCTGAAGCCTGTCTGTGGTGAGTGTAGCCCCTGCATGCTGTTTGGGCTCTCCTTGCCGTCCCCACGAGTGGATGTGCTGCCAGGGCTGATCAGGAATTTCATAACGACCTTTCTACCCAGCTCATGAGTGCTTTGCTGGTGCCACCAGGAGCTAAAGGCAGATGGGCTCTCACACGCTGCTGGGGCTTCTGCTCAAGTTAGCAGAGCACAGCGTCACAGAAGGGATGAGGCTGATCCTAGACCAGACAGCCTGGTCTCGAGATGATCTGCTCCACCTCTCTGCTGAAGCAGGGTCACCTAGAGCTGCTTGCCCAGGACTGTGTTGAGTTGGGTTTTGAACAGCTTCACAGATGGAAGCTCCACAACCTCTCTGGGCAACCTGTGCCAGCGCTCAGTTACCCACTCAGTAAAAAGGTGTTTTCTCATGTTTAGAGGGAGTTTTCTGTATTGTGCCCATTGCCTCCTGACTTGTCACTGGGCAGCGCCGAGCAGACCCTGGCTTCATCTTCTTTACAACCCCTATCAGCTATTTATATACATTGATTAGATTGCCCCTCAGCCTTCTTGAGGCTGAAGTGTCCCAGCTCGCACCAGTCCCTTGATGATCTTTGTGTCCCTTCACTGGTGTCACTCCAATAAGTCCACGTCTTCCTCATACTAGGGAGCTAGAATATCACAGAAGAAAAAGGACAGTTGTCTGGCTAAGGACATTGACTGCCATCTTGTAGACCTAAATTAACTACCATTTATCAGCCCAAAGTTGATAAGTGATAAACCCAAAGTGATAAATTTTGGCTTTAATCTCACTTTGTTTCACTGTTTTAGCTAAAAAGCAGACGTAACAACACTGTCTACTATTAGTGAGTTGCTGGATGAAGAAACATTTTTGCCAGTGCCCATGCTAAGGTCTCAAGTGCTTTTCTGAGAGCAGCAGGTACAATTACCTGTGATCCCTCATAAGCTTTAGGGTAAATGGAAGCCAGACTTTAGGGAAAAGGCTCATTTCCACTTGCTCTGCACACCTGCAGCCATGCCATTGACAGTAGTGGAAGTCTCCAGTGACTTGCTAAGATGCATACATCTCAGCTGTACGTGGTGTGTACAGCTACACTGCAGACACATGACGTCACTTTGCATCAAATATGAAGAAATATTGAACAGATGACTTAACAGAGAGGCCAGGATCCCATGGAAGAAAGTACCAAAGCCTACGATGTGTGCCACAATGCAGGTGCATATTGGGAGAAGGATGAAGGTAGTGGAAAGTAGTTTTTTAATCATGCCAATGCCTTTTGGGGATCACCAAAACAGATCACTTACGTTGCGGTAAATAATGAGTGACATGAAGCCAACTCTGTAGGAAAGTTCTCAGCTCCACCCTTGGAACAATCTAATGAGCTGAGGTTGAACAAGGCAATGTCAGAGCTGTAAGCAAGATGTGTGTCCTGGCCTAGCACTCCAGTAACGTGGCTATTCGTTGCCTGGCACTGTTTCCCTGAGGCAACGTACTGTGCTGTGCAGATAAACCAAGAGCGAGCTGAGATAGTCTCATGCCACATTGGTGTCACACGTGTGAGTATGTATGTCCTTTAAGCTGCACTTGTGGTGCAGGCGGGTCATTCAGGCTCACCAGTCAGTTCCAGGAGGATTCTGCCCAAAAAACAGCTTTAAGAATTATTTTACTGTTCATACAATTTTTGTGGTCTGCCAGATGAAAGGTGTGGGTTGTAAAAAATGTCTTCTCTGTATAGCATTTGTTCACTGTATGCATGCCGTTTTCCTGGCTGTTATGCTGCGTCCTGATTACTGTACGGTCACTTGCAATCTCTGAAATAAGAGGAAATTATCTGAAAATTATGCTTAGGTGAAGAAGCACTCAGGGAAATAATAGAAACAAATCCAGTGAACAGCACAATGAAAAGTGTTGTATTTTTCTGCTGTAGTTTATATGTTAATAGTTTGCTTCTGTGAATGCAATTAAAATACACATCAATTTTTAATTTATTTCATCATAGGCTGAGTACTTCTACGAGTTCCTGTCTTTGCGCTCTTTGGATAAAGGCATAATGGCTGATCCAACTGTAAATATCCCTCTGCTTGGAACAGTTCCTCATAAAGCATCAGGTTTGTGCTGTTGATATTATGAATTGTGTTCCTGTAAAAAATATTCCACGGCCAGTAAAGTCTAAATATTTTATTATGAGTTGCAGTTCTGAAGTTTATTGCTGAAGAAATGCTTGCCACGGTGCTTGACACTGAACAGTTTGTGAGAGCCTTGCCTGACTGCAGCAGCAGATTTGTCTGAGCCAAGTCACATACAGCTTTTATGTGTAGATAAATCAGCAGAAACTTGTGCAAAATTGTTGCATAAAATTCCTGTGCATGAATATTATTGCTTAAATTGTGCAACTTTATAAAAACAAAATCTTTGATCGCTATAGGGAATGGTTATCAAATTATTCTGTTTCTCAGAGGCTGCAGTTTGTGGACGTTTTACTTTCAGTTGGGGTCAGCTGTTGTCATCAGGCGTTCAGCTCAGACACAAGTTCTCATTTAGGATATCGTCATTTACCACTTTTCCCTTAGTTGTGCATTCTTAGTCCTTCGCTGGGGCTGATAGCTCCACAGCAGAGGCTGAGCCCCAGCCAACATGAGTGCCCCAGAAGCACCTCGGTGCATAGTGAGCCGGGTGGAATAAAAAAGCTTTCCATCAGAGGTTATTGAATCCGCTTTGCTCTGAAGGGGATGAATAACAGACTATGTGATCTGTTCCAGGGCTAATACGTGATAGTCTCTTGCAGAAAGGGAGAAATGTACACTTGGTGATATAGTAGTGACTTAAGTGGTGTAAATAGTGACTTAGAGATGGTGGTTTCATGATCAGCCTTAGCCAAGCTAAGACCAAGTGGGATAAAATGGGAAGGAAATGAGAAATGGAACAGGAGGGTGGGACTGCAAGTGGAGCACCGATACACAGGTTTACATCTATGACCAATCTTTCTTTCTCTTCTCTTTTTCAATGTATAAATTCAGAAAGTTTGTGTTTGATATCCTCCATTTTCGGCTTGTAGTAGAATGGCGTTGAAGTAATGTTGCAGCACAGCTTTTAGCTGTGGCACCTGGAATTTAACGTTAATAATTGGTCTCTCCATTCAGTGTGGATTGAATGAGTGGTATTGGAAATGGATTTGGGTGAAGAGTGCTGTAATATTTGTACCATAATTGCTGCAATTTAATTGCTTGCAAGCCCGATAAATTGTCAAGTAAAGACATTTTAAAATAACTAAAAAGCCACAAAGGCAAAGTTCTTGTTAAGCATTTATTTCCATCTCCATACAAAGCAGGTGAGATATGTGGGAAGCTCTGCACTCGGCATCTTCTAATAAAAGCTAGTTTCGCCTTTTATTTTTAACTATCTAGAAAGGCTGGACCAAAATGACCCCCTTCTGGCTGTGTTTAGGAAAACATAATCTACAAGTGCAGGGAGGCCGGAGATGAGGTCTCATCATTCCAGCAGAAGGTCTGTTAACCATCATGATGGGAGGTCTGATTAAAGCCAAAAAGGACTTACCCTGTTTGCAGCACTGGTGCCTCCGTTCCAGGACTAATACGGGCATGTCCATGGTGTTTCCTTACGTGGATCATGTGCAGCGCACCACCGCACTTAGTATATATAAGCTGTATTTAAATCCTGTTTGGCATTATAGTGAGTCCGGTGTTTAACAGCGGCTGATAATGAGTACATGTACAGTATTTGAAGCATGTAGACTATTTAGCAGTGAGCTACTAGCATGATGGTGGGTTTTTTACATTGCCTGCTAGCTGGCCAAAATTATCTAAGTAGCCTTAAGTGAATACATGCTATAAAATTAGTGAATGTTTGCTACTTTGTAGTTATAATTTATATGTTCATAAAACAGTTCTGACAAACCTAGTCTAGTTTGCCTGGATCTATTGCATTACCAAATAATTTTTTTACATATATGCATGTCAGAAGAAATTCAATCACAAGCTCGTATTTAGTAACAAAACAACAGTAGCAAGTTATTTCTTGAAAAAACATTTTAGCTCAAAAGATTACACTAAAGACAAGTAAGGAGGAATAAAAGAGGAAAGACAGCTGTATTTAACATGAGAGTGGGAAACAAGAATGAGGATTAACTGTTAGATCTCTTACTCAAAGGTAGTTTAATGCAGTGGTCTTGTCAAAATCAGTGGACTTTTAAATGTTTTTGCGGATATTTGCCTACCACCAATAAAGCATAAGGATGGCTTTATTGCTTTGGGTCCTGCTTAGCCTGTATTTTGTCTTATGGCCAACAGTGGCCATAAGAAGACCTCTGGAAGAGCAAAAGGAGGGCAAGCATAGGTGATACTTCTGTTTACCCTCCAGCTCTGACTAGCTTCAGGTTGGAGGATTTCCTGAGTCTTAGGAGATTTATCATTTTTATAACCCCACATGGGTTACAGATCTCTCTCTCCAGTACTCATCCATCCAGGCTCTCTTTGAGTCCATATTATCTTCTGGTATCTCCAATTGCTTTGGCAAGGAGTTCACTGCCATTGCATCAAGATCCCGTCCTGTTGTTTCGAGTCTGGCTGCGACAACTTCATCTGATGGGAACTAGTCCTAATTTTTCTCTTTGCCAGGCAGAAAAGTCACAACCTCCTCAATTACTCCTCATTGGATGCAACCTTGTTGTCCTTCTCTCAACTTTCTCTAATCCAGTATATCCTTAATGAGATGAGGCATCAAATTCTCCTCACATTTAAATCAGATTTAAACCACTTAGGTTCCTTAGACTCATTTGGAAATCCCGTTTCCAAATCTCAGGACTGCTACCTGATTCAGTGCTCACAACACAGGTATTGTTACAACTGGACACGTGGTGTGATGTTAAGAAGGCTGGAGAAGATGCATTTAAGTGAGAGCTTAAAGAGCTAAGACCATTCAGCTTGTCCAAAAGAAGATGTTTGAGAAAAGTGTGGGTACCTGTCGGATGAGAAGAGTCTGGCTGCTCATTTCACAGGGTAAAACCTACCAAGATCTGGTGGTTCAAACTGAGGTCAGCAAGTTCAAAATGAAGCCAGGCATTGTTGGTAGTGCCAGTGATTAACGTCTTGAACATCACACTGAGGAAAGTAAACCCAGCTATTGGTCTGTGCCCAGAAGGAATGTAGTGGCCTGTGACTGAGAAGGAGCTGGCCCCATAAGCAGCCTGAGATGGCCCCTCCTGTCCCTGTCTGCACCAGCCAGCGCAGCGCTGTGCCGGTGCCACCGGCGCAAGCTGGCATGCCTGGGCTGCTGACACAGCACTGCCTTGTGTGGGTCACACAGTCCCCAGCCCACTGGCCAGGCTCAGGACACCTCCTCTCCCTGCCCACTGCTGGTGTTGACACATCAAAATGTACGTGCTGAGCAACCAAAGGTGCTGAAACTCTCTCCAGGCTCAGTTGGAGAAACAGGTGCCTTCTCCGGGTGCAACAGCACCCCGGCTCACCCTGCCACGTTGATAGAGAGGGACAGTGGGCTGCAGGGCTCTGCATGGACTTCCACTGGGGCTGGTAATTCAGAGATGTCCCTGAAGCAATCCCACACCTGAGACGGTAGGTGGCTCTGGGTGGTGGCTTTTGTGCGTTAGACAAGTGGGTAAAGCATTTGCCTGCAGTGGTGAAGGCCTGTGCAAATGCACAGGAGCTACTCTCATCCTGCCTCTGCTGGAGACAGTTCCGTGAACCTTGTTTTCCTGAACAGAAGGAAAAGGCATTGGCTTCCAGGCAAAAGGGATTAGACCTGCATTCTCCACATCCCAGGAGAGCTTTCTAATTGCCAGCTAAAATTCATTTGGATATAAATCACTAGGTTTCCTTAGGTTCCTTTTCAAATTAGTTAAATTTTCCTCACTCCGGCTGGAGCCCTCTGCTCTGCAGCCCTGGGAGCAAGCACTCCAGCGGATGCAGAAGCATAAATGTGCAAAAGAGGCAATTCTGTGGCTGATGGGATGATGGCTAGCTGTGTAAAGCCCTGAGCCGCGATACCCTCTCCTTGTTTTTAGCCAGCGATGGGCAAATGTAAATTGCATCTCCAATTTGGGAAGCAGGGTCCAGACCTGAAGTTTGCCCTGGCGCAGCCCTGCTCAGTGCTTCGGGAGCCCACGGGAGCTCATGGCTGTGGTTCTGGATGAAAAGGACTTTTGCTCTGTGCTTTTTGACTGTAGTGCTGTCGCTGCATGCTTAGCATCGTTCAAACAGGCATAAAAAAGCAGGGATTTGGGCAGAGTTTAGGGACTTTATTTCATGTCTGAACCACCACAGAGCTCAGCCAGGATCCAGGTGCTTATTGCTCATAGGAAGGCCCTTTACTTCATTTCCGTGTGCCTGGGAGTTCGGACATATAGAGAGTTCAAAAATTCAGGTGCTTCCAGGGTGGGGAGTGCTGGAATAAGGGGTTTCTGACCTGCCCGCCTCGGACTTTAGCCCTAAGAGATGCATGCCTGGTCTTTGCCTTAGGCATTCAAACCCACAGCCAGATCTCAGGGGAAATCAGGAGTTTGCCACCGATTCAGTGAAGTCTAGATATGACCATCGTGCCACCATTAAATATCTGCCATATCTTCCCGTAGCAATTTGCTCAGCGAAGCGACACACATCTGAATACAAGCACCGATTTCCTGCAGTCGTGCTGTAAGAAGGTTACTACAGTTTAAGATGTTCACTGCATTAAAACTGCATTTAATCCACTGTAAGAGTTTCCTTCTTGCCACACGGTTACATGGTTTTTGTAATGGTCTTTTAAAAGATTGGTGTAAAAGTGCTTGAACAGTGAAATTTCTTTATAACGAAAGCTGCAACAGACCTTTCCGTCTGTAGGACTTACCAGAAGCTGAATGTGTTTCAGCAATAAATTATTCTGTATTATACCAAGGCAACAAATAACAAAAATGGCCCAATTATGACTTGCATAATATTTTATAACAAGCAATTTAAAACAAACCAAATGTAGGGCTGTTAGCTCAATATTCAATTCTGAAATCTCAGGCCAGCTTCAGAAGAAATGAATAAACAATTTCTGTTAGCTGGATCTAACTTATAAAGCAGCTAGGAAGAGCCAATTTTGAAGAAAAGAGATAAAATCGTTTCATCTGAAGATTATTTAAGTTCACTTGTGACAATCACAGAGGAGCATTCCATAGCTCTGAGGTATCGGGCTTGCTTCCTCATTGAAATACTCCAGATTTACTGGCCTTAATTATTTACTTGAACTCTTTGTAGTTCAAAAGTGTTTGAATATTTTTCCTGGAAAGAGAGTCTCCAAATGTCACTACACTTAACAAGTTCTGTCAGAGTGACGTGTCTCTGTCTTCTTTTTAAATATTTGTACACATGATCTTATTTATCAGGTGTACCATCTTGCCAGCACTTTATGGAGTAAGTTTTGATTAAATCAGTATCTCATTTAAGTGTTCATAGCAATATCCAAACCAGCAAAACATACCTAAAGTAACTTTTTTTTCCAAAATGTGTAAGGTGTTTTTGCAGAAGGCGTATGAGGGCCTGCAAAATTTACACACAGAAGTGATCAACCCAGCTTTGAAAATTAAACGTAGGCTTCCAGCTTGTTTTGGTGTGTCCTTAGATACGTCCACATGAATAATCGCCTCATCTAGAAGCAAAAGTATGTTTGTGTAAAGATCGTTGTCTGTGCTGCAGGCTGTTGGGGTTATGTCAGGAAACGAGCACAGGCTCATCTGTGCTGCTGTACTTCCAGTCCTGGAGCCGCCTATGAATAAGGTGATCTATGTATCTCTGTGTTGCAGGTTTTCATCAATGGCATTACTCTAAGGCTTAAATATAAATATTACGTACATATTTTAGTATTTCAATGTATGAGTTATATGTATATAGATATATACGCATGTAAATACCAATATTATTATTACTATTCTCCTTTAAGTTGTTCAGGTTGGATTTCCTTGCCTTGGAAAACAAGATGGGGTCGCCGCATTTGAAGTGAATGTGATCATAATGAATTCAGAAGGCAATATTATTCTCCAGACCCCACAGAACGCCATCTTCTTTAAAACCTGTCAGCAAGGTAACGTTAAAGAGAGGACATGCTGAAGTACTGTTAGACCTGGTCACCTAACTTTCTGATGTTTCATTCAGGATAGTGACTAGAGAAGACGGAAGTGAAGTGGTCACACAATGTGTAGCAATGGTGGTGAATGCCAGGCTCTTCTGGCTCTGTCTGTGGATCTGCTGTATATTTACCACATGCTTACTAACCTTTTTCTTACTGTCATCTACTGCTCCCTTAGCAGACTGGTTTGGAGGTATTTCTCCTCCTGTTCATAGCTCATCACATCAAGGACATTAATAGAAATGTATCATACAGGAAGCACCTGTTAGCAAATTATGTGAGGTGCTTGGAGGAGAGCTAGTCCCGTGAAAACAAGCTGAGGCTAACATTTCCAGAAATGGCACATAATTTGGAGAACTGAAATTCTGGGATCTGCAGTGGGGACACTGTCTTAAATTAATACTGGTTAGAGCCTTAGTTCAACGGTTGCTTAAATCTCAACTTGCACATCCAAACCAAATGTGAAAATCCTAAATCAGAACATTTTTGCATAACATTTTACCTTCTGCAGAGCTCAGATGGCAACCTCTTGGTTTTGGATACAGGTAACGTGGTGGAAGCTGGTCCTCAATATTTGCGGTCATCAAGCAATACACAGGATCCACTGGTAAAAGAAGGGCAGCATGAAGTTATTGCGGTGATTACTTGGAAAGGAGGGAATCTGTTTAATCAACCAGTCTACAAAGCATAAACACTATGTAATAAGACTTTCTGGATTAATTTGATACGCTACATGCAACTATAATTATCACTTTGAACTGAGGCTGTGGATATTGAAAAATCAGTATCTCAGATAAGGCAGTTATCCCATGTTGTGTGCAATAGTATCAAATTAAGCCATGACAGGACTGATGTACAAAGAGAGAGTTTTTTATTCTTTGCCTATTAGATCTTCATTCCCATCCCCACACTTTCTTCTCTGCACTCTTTTCTCTGAGCTAATAGGTGGTGGTGGGGCTTCAGAGATCAAGCAGCAGGAGCCGGAGCTGTTTATTCTTTGAAACCTCACTACACCTAAATAGCAAAGCTGCTTGTCTCCTTTGAAGCCTTGCTGCTGCCAATTAGCCCGGGGAACGTGGAGGAGGGGGAGAAGTGGGCAGAGAAACAGGAAGGAAAATGGGGGCTTAGTGGAAGTAAAATCAATCAGATCTCGTGTACCAAGTTGGGTGTCTGATGTAAATACAACACAGAACATTTGCTATCTTTTTTATTTTCAGTTCAGTTCAAAGATACTGAAATTAATAAACTTTGGAAATAGCGTTGGGGTAATCTAATAGAGAAAGCAGAGTTACAGGTCTGTATTGTGGAAAAATGTGGCTTAAACACAGCTCCAAACTCAGTTTAGTAGTAGCACTCATCCACGTTATTGTTTCTGTGCTATTAGTCATCGTTACTGTTGTTACTGTTTTGATATGAGATGTAACATTTAACAATTTAGCAGTATTGCATTATATGGCCTCTCAGGAAAGTTGGGGGTGATTATTGTCCCGGTGCTTTGTGCCTGGAGCCAGCTGAGAGAGGCAAGGAAGATTTCCCAAACTCTAGAGCTGGGCAGAGGAGATATTTTCTCACCTCATCTCTTCCAGCTTGTACTGGGATAACTCCCACTCTTGCCCTCTCTCCGGTGAGGTGGACACCACAGTGTCTTGGGACAGATGCTGAGGAAGATGAGAATGTCCTTACTGGTTGGTGTTAGAGTAAGGGTGAGTTTCCGTCCTCTGGAACATGTTGTTCATGGCAAGGAGCTCCGATTCCTCCTGCTGGGGCCCTGGTCACTGTTTCCAGTCATTCATGGCCATCCAGAAAGTCCCCCACCAGAGGAAGTGAAGGGAGCGAGGGAGCAATTTTGTGGGAGAGGAGAGGCTTTCTTGTGGCTAAGAGGTGGCCACATGAAAAATTATGTTTTCCTGTTTTTCTGTTTGAAATGGTGTGTATTTAAGTGTACATTTTCTGTAATGAATAGCAGCTCTGCATTTGGATACAAAGTGAGAAACATTTCCAGAAAGAGTCCTAGAGTACAGTGTTGGAACACAGTAAGACCAAAAAGCATTTACTGCTATTGCTAATGCTGCAAACAGCTTTACTTTCAAAGCAACAATTTTTGATTCATGTATCTATGGCCTTGGATAGAAGAGCATTTTAAAATTACATCTTTCATCCTCCCTCCTTCCTGTTTGTTTGTCAGTTGTACACAATATCCAGCCACCTGCCCAAGTACATCATATATTCTTTCCTTTTGTTTAATCTCGGAGTTGCCCTTCATATTCCACTGAATAGAGAGTGCAGCAGAACACTGCACATACTTACAGCAGCCATCATGTCCTGTGGCTCTAATCAGCTGTTAGATAAATTTTAAAAAACAAAAGTTTATTTGTGTATGAGCCTAATTAACAGATATGCCATCTGCCTCAAATATTAGAAGAAGGGAGAATCATTCCATTTTTTTGAGTCCAGGTTTATGTTTTCCTCTGTGTGAATAGGAGATACAGTTTAAAGAATCTCTGTGGGCTGCAAAAATGTCTCAGGCAACCTGGCCCATTTGGGTTTATAGACAGCCTGCTTCTCCTTGCCAATTTAAACAATGCACCTTAAAGGTTCAAACTGCTTCAGTTTGAACTCAGGTATTATTCAGTTGGGAATCGGTGTGAATTCCTGGTATATCTTTACAGCCCAGGTATGGCGGGTGCCAGCACTTCCTGATGAGGCAATGGAAAAGAGGTAAGGATGCTGTTGGCAGGTGTTGGCAGTCGCATATGTTCACAGCACTGTTATACTAAAGGAAAATAAAAAGACATGATGCCAACGTTACAGCCATTTGCTGTCTAACAGGTGGCCTTTGAGTTTGGGTTAAGACATATTGGTCTACCTCAGAGTTTTTGAACCTTGTCACTTGGAGTGTCATCCAGCGTAGCATCAAGATGAGAAGGTCATGCCTACTCTGCTAAAGCTGCCCTGAGGCCCTGGTGCCACTGATCCCAAGTGATGTTCACTTTTTCTAATGGGAGTAGGCAGCCTCTCCTGCCTGTCGTCTTCTCTGTGAGAGATCCAGGAAGGTATTTTTGATCCATTGTTTTTCTAGCCAGCAGTCTTGTTTTCATGGGGTTCCATAGGGTTCAATTTGTTTTGCCTCTTGTTTGATGGACTCTGGTGTTTTGAGGATGGTGATGGTACAGAGAGGTATTTTTCATCCTTGCATAATGCAACCAGTGTTGCCAAATGCTTTAACCAGTGTTTGATTGGTAGTTGAGGTGTGCATGAGTTGGATGATGATATAGGACCACTGTGCAGGAGTGCTTTCATCTTCCCTTCTGACCTTCTTTCGTCTAGCCTTGAAGCTGACTCTGTCATTTGAATACAGATTTCATCACTTTGTCACCTCAGGAGTAAAAGATGTAGTTATTAATTCAATGCAAGTTGCAGTGCAGTCTAATTAAGGCTGAAGAAATTGAAACTGGTCCTGCATATTAAGGGCAGGTCTAACCAGCAATGCAAGTCCAGCATTGGCTTCCTGCTTGTTTCCACACAGAGGAGAAAGTGCTGGATTGTGCAGAGCATCCACGTTGCTCATGCACTTGCAGAAGAGCAGAGCAATGGAAATGCATGATCTGTCATCAAGTACATCGTCCATTTGTATAAATGCGTGATGAAACCTCTATTTGTAGACTAACAAAAAATAAACTCATTTCTCTTTAGGAGGTCTTAGCTGAACTTCCATTCCTGTCAGCATATGCCTGTCTGTCAGCAAATATTTTTACTGTTGTGTCAAAGAAATATATTGATCCTACCAAAAGTTGGCTGACAGTTGAAGTATGTAGTACCCAATTAAGATTGTTGTTATATTTTATGAAGCGGAGTGTCCAGGAGGATGCAGAAATGGAGGTTTTTGCAACGAAAGACATGTCTGTGAATGTCCAGATGGATTTTACGGGCCTCATTGTGAGAAAGGTAATTTTAAAAAAATCTACTCAAATGTCTTCTTTACCATAATCTCAACAAAACTGTAGCTACTGCACCGTAGCTTCTCCTAAAAGAATGGCCTATTCCAAAGATTTCATATATTTTGAGTCCACACATGTAAGAGAATTAATGTCATCATCCGTGATCAACATGAACTGCTTACAAGAAAGATGTTTTCTCTCTAAGAGATTGCTTTTAACAAAAACTGACACAATAGTTAAGTGATCCTTCATCACAGGGAATCCATCTGGCAAAAAGATTAAATAAAATTCTTCTACTAATGGGAAACAAAGTACGGGACTTTTGTTGTTCAGCATTTGTTTATTTGGAGATAAGATCTAAGTTGGAGGCAGGCTGACAACAAAGATGTGGAAGATGAAGGAAAGAGTCTCCTTTTCCTTTCCATTAGTGATTAAGAGCCCCAAACGACATTTCCAGGAGTGAGGGACCAAGAAATTGAGTGACTTGGCAACAGAATTAGCTCTTCCTCCTGTCTCTTCCTTCACCTCCTCCAGTGGCAGACCCTCCCGGGGGTGACTTGAGATGGAGCAAACCATCCCCATGGGCATCCTATTCCAATGGCATCCTTCACAGAGCTCCCAGATGCTCTGGCTACATCCAAAATACTAAGTCCAAAGGATGAGTTCTCTGGCCTGGAGGCCAACTGGGATGGTGCAGTTTGCATGCATATGTTTAATAAACTCTCTCACCTTCCAAAAAAACCACCCTCCAAACTCCCTGCTGGGAGGAGCCCATGGCCTCTGCTCGCCAAGGGGCTGTGCCCACGAGGGTTTGCTGGTTGGCCAGGGACAAAGCCATACCAGGAATGGCACCAACTATTTCACAAGATGGATGATCCTGTGCCCCTGCTTGGCCCTATTCCTGGGTGCTGTTTAACTCACTAGTATGGCCCCAGCCTCACTCCGTGTACCAGTTGTGAGTAACCACGGAACGAAACATTGCCACCTGATGTGCCTCCCTGGAAGACCCTGGTGGGGGTGGCCACAACTTCAGAGAAGGCTTGGGAGAGCAGACAAGCTCTGGAGAGGGTTCACAGGGAGTGTGCATAACAGTTTGGCCACCAAACCAGGCCACGTGACAGTCTCCCCTAGCCTAAATTAGGTATCCATGATTATGCTCGGGTATGCAGAGGGAGAAGGGAGGGTTCAATGTAAAGCCGTCCTGGGAACCCCACTGAATTGCTGACACCTCTGAGCGCAGCCCCCAACGAGGCGGTCCTGTCTGCAGAGCTGAGGCACCAGCTGCAGCACCAGGGTCTAGTTATAGAGAGAAAGGGACTTCAGATATCCAGAGGGTGTAGGTGGGCACTTTGCCCTTCCCAGTTTGGAATTAAATGGTACAAGAGGCAATTTCTGCTTGCATAGAGAATTTGAACATATGTAAGTGGATTTGAACATAATTGAATCTTCACTTTTTTAGTAAAGCTATATACAAATTGCCAGATACAAACCAGAGATGTAATTGATTTAACCCACTTACAAAGATGCTTTACAAAAATGAGTCGTTACATTCAGTAGAAGGAAAAGTAGCTTAAGGGGGCAATGTGCTGTGTACTCAAATAGACAATTGCTATCACACCGGTGATGTTTTTTCTGTTCCTCCTGCTCCTCAGCGCTGTGTGCTCCTCGCTGCATGAACGGAGGGCTCTGCATTACACCTGGCCTCTGCATCTGCCCCCCAGGGTTCTACGGCATCAACTGCGACAAAGGTAACCACCATCTAACTCCACCCCAGGCTCCATATCCATCAACATCTCTTTATTCCCCTGTGTTAGTTTCCTTCTAGGACCGGATTTTGGAAAGTCAGGCAAGTGATGAATTAAGTAAGTTTTAAAACACGTCGTTTTGTGATTTCTCAAATAGATGCTTTGGCACAACCTGGGAGCTGCTGGAAGTGCTTTCACAGCTGGATGTGCCGGCATCCATATACACTAGCTCAGTGAAGGGTAATTTAGGTAATCTCTTTAGTTGATCCATTGAAAGCTGTGCGACCTGCCACTAAATTCACTTATATTTCTGGCCTGGGAAAAACAGTCATCACTATTTGAACTCTAGTTTCATGGAGTAAAATTAGTTTTACTAATTAGTTAGTCCATTAATTTGCTGCATCTGGACACATGAATAAATATGTGCTGTGTTCATTTTCGTTGCATTGAGGCACAGGAAGGATAAAAAGGAAGAATCAGTTGTTTAGAACAGTAATTTGGAACAGTCCATGCTACCATGTATTAAAAAACAAGTAGTTTCCTGTAGAACTATAACTGGCCTGCTCATGGCAGAGAAGATTACAGAACATCATGTTGCATTTACTGTTGCAGAACTGTATGAAGTAATGACAAAATGCAAAAGTTCCTTGTGGACTTACCAGCAAAATAATGGGAACCTCCCTAGGCCTTTAGGTATGCTTGCACAAATGGTTGTGGTCAAAGTCCTTCTGACTTGTATCTAGTCCTTGATGAGACCTTTACTGTATTTAAAAACTGTTTCCAAAATGCACTTTAATGAAATTCTCCCAATGTCTTGAAAGATAGTGAATTGTAAGATTAATGTGAATCCCAGCGGTTTGGCAAAAAGTCATGTCTAATACAATGTAAGTAATTTGGCAGGTGAGACACAGCATTTGCATCTGTGTCACCACACAGCAAAAACTTACACGTGTTTCTTTCTAGTTAAACCTCAAATATCCCAAGGCACTAATTAAGAAGCGTTAATGAAGTGTCCTCTCGTAGAAGTTACTCCCAGTCCTAGGTTGTGCTCCTTTTATCAGACACTGGCAGTTTCACTAGCGATAGCGACTTGGTCCTTCAACGGGCTTTATATGTGAGGTTTGATAAAGATGTAACACGATCTGTCCTCGGGGATCTCATTGCTGTATTGTTCACTTGTCTCTTTCTATATTGACTTGTGTGCGTGCCCATGTAAAACAATCTGTAGGAAAAAAAAGCCCCACGTTTCAGTCTTCCTTTCTAAACCAGATGAAAAGATATTAATGCAACTTTTTTAAACCTACTCCATGCTTATTTATGATGAGCAGCAGAAAACATTACAGCCAAGTCGGACTGAGCTCATATTAGTGACTTAGTTCATTCCTATTTTGTTTCAGCAAACTGTACAACAACCTGTTTCAACGGAGGAACGTGTTTCTACCTGGGAAAATGCATCTGTCCTTCGGGCTACGAAGGAGACCAATGCGAAATTAGTGAGTATCATCTCCCTGTGCTTGCTTTCGCTAACATCGACTCATTCTAGTGCCAGTGTCTGAAGGATGAAGCGCCCCCTGCTTCTGCTGGGCTCACAGCGAGGGTCCCACAGGGCAGGTTGGGGCCCTCGGAGTCAGATGCCGCATGACTCCAAACGCGTTTCTTACTGATAAATTTGACACCTTGCTAGGCCATCTCATCCCATACCTTGTTTTGTTTTTACTAGTTACTGGGCTTGGTAACAACCCTCAAGCCATAAGTATGCAAGCAATGCCCTGCGGCAGACAGATGTGCTGCTGTGCCAAGCCCATGTGGAGCCGCTATTTTCAAACATTAACAGCAATTCGCACTTGGGCACAGCAGATTAGGTTTGAGCCCGCACCTTTGAAAGGGCTGCTATAATCTGGGAATGGAAGGGTTTTGGGGCAAAGGGAGGACTGAACCGTAAGAGCTGGGAGCTTTCACTTCACGTATTAAGTTGCATTCACATGGCGACTTGAAAATCCGTGTCGCAAACATCAAAAGACTTGCCATTTTCAGAAGTTTAGCATCAAAGAGATTCAAAATATTTTAGCTCATGGCTGATCTAAGTGTGCTGTGTAAAGCTGGGGGCGGAGATACGGCCAGGCTGGAACAGACCTGGGAGGTCAGCTGTCAAGTATTTGATCTCACTAAAAGAAGAGTTTTCTCACAGCTCTGTTAAATTGGATTAATTCTATAGTTCCCCACACTTGAATAGAGTATGAGCATTTCGGTTTTGAGAACATACACCCAGGCTGTTCTTTCTGGGCTTAGAGATTCTAAGAGGACACTGTGCAAGGAGCTTCCCCTGCTGTAAATAATCTCACTGACGTTCCCCAGCGCCTTCACAGGAGCATGGAGATCTCCATTTGGCCTGGGGTACGTAAGAGCTGATTTCTTAATATTTATCACTAGAGACAGGCTCCTCTCATGGTTATGAAATCTGTATCATCAAATACTTTGGAAACACATGGAAATAAACTCCAATGCGCTGTCAGTCAGTACAGGACAATAAATGAATTACTGTGCAAAGGAAGAACATAGATACCATAAGACCTGGGTTTTGCTCAGTATTTATGTTTAGATAAACAGTAGATGTATGTAAATGTTTCACCATATTTCTATACATTACAAGGCATTTTGCAACTCCTTTTACCTAATCAAAACTGGAGCCAAAAGGAAGCTTTATTGTTATTAAATTAATAAAGATGAGATGTCAGCAAGAACAACAGTGTGGGTTTCCACTGAATTTACCTTTGCTTACATCAAATTCAAATTTTACAGTCTGACAGAATCTCATTTCTTTCTTCAGTCCCCAAGAAGTCAACTGCTGATACTTCTCAGATAATGAATAAGGCTTGGTTCAAAGTTTGAGAAGCATGTATTTTATGTCAATGGTGGTTTTTTGAAGACAATTCTTAGAACTGGTATTACAGCACGTATAATTAAGGGTGCTGCACTTAACTGGCCTGTCCCAGGGGCTCTTAAGCTCATTGTTGTCTACTGCGAGTTGGGATAGGTACAACTGACTTTGGCTTCTTGCAAAGGCTTACCTGTGCAACTCAAGTTAAATTAATTAAAGCACTTGCATTAAACTAGTTTCTGTACAAAGGAAAGGAAAAAAAAAATCAGCTAAGAGCTAAACTGGGATCATGTTGATGGGAGCAAGGAAAGCTATGCACTTGCCTTGGCTTTTGTGAAGCTGGGACAGTAATTGTTAGACCATGATTGATGGCTGCTGCCACCTCTGGGCACAGCACCAGTGCCAGCACAACAGTGGAAGACTGCAAGAAATGCTAGACAAGGCTTAGAAACACCAGAGGAGAAACACAACTCAGTCTGATTTCTTAGATCCAGGGCCAGCTACATTCAGTCATGGGGGTCTTGAAATAACAAGGGGAGAAAACCTTTCGGCAGGCAGAAAGCCATCTTCTGAAAATGGCAAAGTTGGTTTTTTGGGTATTTTTTTAATATTGCTCAAAGATATTGAGTGGTTGTCTAATAGTTGAATCACTCTCTAAGACTCCTGGGAAATGTACTGGATCCAGTCTACTACACTAACAAGCCTTCACAGTCTTCCAGATTTTTTCTAGCTATAGTTATGCATTGTCTCTAATTAGTGTTTCAGTTTGAGTCCAGAGAGTTTTGCTTTGTTTTGGATTCCTCCCCCACTTGTCTGTTTTGTTGCTTTTCCCATTTCTTAGTCAATACTAGAGAGAGTTATTATTCTTTCCTTCATTCTGTGGAAATATCTTAGTCCAAAGTTAATTGAGCTGTTTTGAGCCAAACACTTGCCTAATGCAACTCAGTCGAAGTTGGTATCACACCCCTTGACCCATATTCTCCAGATCTACTTCAAGAACGAGGAAAATTCCTGGATTTCCTTAGCATTGCTCTTTTGGGTTGTTAATTACTTGGGATCCAAATGCTTGCAAATTAGAATACCTAAAGGTTCACTCTCCAGAGTCTCCTGCGGGGAAATTGTGCTTTTGCAGAAACTCTCCTTAGCACATTTGTTGCGTTGTTTGGTTATGAAGCTTATTTCAGGGCTATTAAAATAATTATGCACATTAGGAACAAATGTTTCTTTTATATTGACAATACACACATGCATGGCAGAAGCCTGCCAGCATTGAGAGCTGAGCAAGCACTACCTGGGGTACTGAGGTCCCAGGGGGGCAGGTCATGAGATGAGTGCATGTGCCAAGGTTTTCAGCACAGCAAGCCAGCGTTGATGCTTAAATTATCATGTGCAAGTCTCAGTTAACATCCTTTTTTTAAAAAAAAAGGTAAGGAAAAGAAGCAGTTTGCTGCTCCAGGTTCTAGTTTTTGATTGCTCACAGATTCAGGTAAATATTAGTGCTAAATCTAGGAAGGGCTTTTTTCATCTTTTCTGAAGAATCTAGAAAATGTTTTGGGATTGGAAAAGATGAAAAAAGGTTTTGGATGACAGTGAGACAAGCTGCACTAATACATATGGCCACTGAGGAGGCAAGAGTCTGAGGGTGTAGTTCCTGATGGCCCAAGAGTGTCCAGGGATGTGGCAGTGAGTGTCCCTTGGCCTGGGGGTGACCTAGCACATGGGCACTGTGCTCACCCTTCCTAGACATGAGTGAAGATTTAATTAATTCAATAATGCAGATTATAAGAAGGGATTGACAGTCTGGTGATGGGAGACTTGATGTTAAGTTTGAGGAAGGCCCTTGGTGTGAGTCAGGCCCAGCAGAAACTTGAGTGTGGATCTCCTCCACCAACATGGACATCCTCCCTCTCAGGCGAGCCAGGGCCAAACAGCGGTGTCAGACCCAGCCTCTTCCTTTGGCAAAGTGTGAATGTGAGGGAAAGCAATTTCCAGACCAAAAGCCTTGAAAAATTTCTGCCAGTTCTAATTACTGTTAGCAAAGACGCTCTGTTCTTTGCAAACAGGAAAGAAGGGCGTGCTTTTTTGGTGCGCCTTTAGTTTCTGAGCTGTGGTGTGGAAGAGCCCTCATTGCACCACCCACAGCATTGTGGTGCTCCACAGCCACAAGCTGATGGTCCCAGACAATCGAGTTATTGCCTGCAAGGAGCTGCCATACCTGCTGGTTCCTGAGCATCCTGTTGCTTAAAATCTCTCTTGGACACCAACATGTTTTCTTCTGCTTGTGCTCCCTGGGTGTGGATCCCACTCTTTGCAAAAACGGAGTCTGGACACTGTTGCCTCCCCAACAAAGAGTGAGGAGAGCAGGAGGCAATACTGACCGGTGGCACAGGGGACTCTGCGGAGCCCGAGTGGCACAAATCCAGGCAAGAGCTGCACAGACACATGGGCTTTGGCCACATCAAACTATTGTCATATTTTCAAAGCAGGAGAATGCACATAAGCTGGAAGCACAGACCTGTAGCAGAGTCTTCCTGATGGATCATAGAATCATAGAATCTTCATGGTTGGAAAGGACCTTTGAGATCATCAAGACCAACCATACACACACAAAGAAACAACCTACAATCTCTGCCACTAGAGCATGCCCTGAAGTGCCACATCTACACGTTTCTTAAACACCTCCAGGGATGGTGACTCAACCACCTCCCTGGGCAGGCTGTTCCAGTGCCTGACCACTCTTTCAGTAAAGTAATTCTTCCTAATATCTAATCTAAACCTCCCCTGCCCCAACTTCAGACCATTTCCTCTGGTCCTGTCATTATTCACCTGGGAGAAGAGGCCAACACCCACCTCTCTCCAACCTCCTTTCAGGTAGTTGTAGAGGGCAATGAGGTCTCCCCTCAGCCTCCTCTTCTCCAAGCTAAACATGCCCAGCTCCCTCAGCCTCTCCTCATATGACCTGGTCTCCAGACCCCTCACCAGCCTGGTAGCTCTCCTCTGGACACACTCCAGGACTTCAATGTCCCTCTTGTACAGAGGGGCCCAGAACTGAACACAGCACTCGAGGTGAGGCCTCACCAGTGCCGAGTACAGAGGCACCATCACTTCCCTGCTCCTGCTGGCCACGCTGTTCCTGATACAAGCCAGAATGCTGTTGGCCTTCTTGGCCATCTGGGCACACTGCTGGCCCATGTTAAGCTGGCCGTCCACCAGCACCCCCAGGTCCTTTTCTGCTGTGCAGCTTTCCAGCCACTCTTCCCCAAGCCTGTAGCGTTGCTTGGGGTTGTGACCGAAATGCAGGACCTGGCACTTGGCCTTATTAAACCTCATACAGTTGGCCTTGGCCCATCGATCCGGCCTGTCCAGGTCCCTCTGTAGAGCCTTCCTGCCCTCAAGCAGTTCAACACTCCCACCTAGTTTGGTGTCATCTGCAAACTTACTGAGGGTGCACTCAATCCCCTCATCCAGATCGTTGATAAAGATATTAAACAAAACTGATCCATAGTGCACACTCTTACACCGGCATCTAAGGAGGTTTTGGGGCACAAGGCAGGCTTCTCAGACACTTGTCTGCGGTAGGTGCAGGGGACTGAGACCATTGTTTTTGACTTATAGGTAAATGCCATCAGCCCTGTCGAAATGGAGGCAAATGTACCGGTAAGAATAAATGCAAGTGCTCCAAAGGCTACCAGGGAGACCTGTGTTCAAAGCGTAAGTACCAGAGAGCCACTCCGTCAGTCCTTGTTGAAGGAGCATCAGGCTGGCTGTACAGTATCTTTCTACATAATGTCATCACTAATTGTTTGTTGTCAAAGTATTTCAGATTAATTTACTTTCTGGACGTACAGCATACATCAGACTTAAGGGAATTATGAGAACAGAAACGTTTTTTCACAAAAGCCTCCCCACAGTCTCTTCTGTAGTCTGACTTTCTATGAAACAGCAATGTTTCGGCTCAGTAATAGCAGTTTAGTAATAGAGAAATGCTTAATAAAATGTCCATGCATTGAAACATTAAAATCCAATGGGAGAACTTGTGAGAGGGATGCTGGGGGCTTCCCTCCTTCTCCCACCAATTCTGGTGTACGCTCAGCTCTGCTGTTCTGCCTGCTTCTCTCTGCCAGAGACTGAGCCAGACCTTGCAGGGGAACTGGGGGGGTGAGATGTTCTGGGGCTCTGCACACGCTCAATGCAAAGTCACAGATTTACTGTGAGAGCCCCCGCCCATGCCAGGACCAACCCATGCTGAGGAGCAACAGCAGGGAAAGAAAATATGCAAATATTTGCAAATATGCAACTCTGCCTCTGGATGAAATGTCAAGAGGTCAGGCGTATGCCCTCGCTTTCTTACAGCTGTCTGCGAACCCGGCTGTGGCCTCTACGGCACCTGCACTGAGCCCAACAAATGCCAGTGCAAAGAAGGCTGGCACGGGAGACACTGCAATAAAAGTAAGTGATAAACAAACCCTGAGAGCCCTAATCGGGGTCTTACACATCTGATGTTATACAGAAATGACCGCTTCAAGAGCCTTTCCAGCATCATTAACGATACCGCACTCCATTTTTTCTAATCTTTAATCCAAATAATAAAATGAAGATTTTCAAGACTCCGTAACTTTACCTACTTAAAAAAACCTCAGAATCATTTAAAAGTGTTTTACCAAGATCACCCTTGTATTAGAAATTCCAGAATCTGGTATTAACCAGATTTCTAGATGACCTCATGTGTCTTCCACCCATGGTTTGTGAGGGATTTAAACTCCTTCAGTACTCCTCAGTAATGTCAGCTGGCTTTAAAATGTTGGGTAGGCATTTTTAGAAATAAAACTCTGTCAGGCTTTAAAGCTGATTGATTAAAACTTAGAAAAAATGAAATGTCCTTCAGAAACTTTGGGGAAAACTTGAAGAGTTACACAAGATTATGCTTCCTGACTTCAGCATTTTCTCCTCCCCTTCCCCACCCATCCTCCACAGACCACAAAAGGTATTGTCCCAAAGCAAAGTCAAAGTCCTTAAAATTGATTTCTGTTGTGCTTATTGACCCATTTGACACCCAGTGAGGCAACTGATCATTTCACTGGATTTAGAGTAGCACGATAAAATTATGTGAAAGGCAATTGGGTATATCCAGTAAGAACTTCGGATTTAATTTTATATTTCATGTGCAATGCTGCTGTAGCAGCAGACCTTCAAGAGACATTCTGTGCCTTTTTTCATGAAGTATTAATGTTTATCTTAAACACTGTTAGCTAATGATTCACATTTAATGTTTTAAGTATCAACAATAATAAAAAAGTTAAAAACACTTGCAGCTATAAAATCCACGAATTAGCCATAAGAAACGTGAATCTTACATTGCAGCATCAACTGAATAATCATTTTTATTAAATGCTGGTGATGCCTGTGATTTGTATCACATTAAAATGTGTTAGAATAAATATAGTTGTTTCATTAAAAAATCAGTATTATCTAACTAAAATGGATTATGCTGTGAAAATTAGGTTTGGGGGGTCCACTTTTCTGCTGTTGGCTAGTGGACCTGTATATAAGTATTAAGTATTTATGTCATTCCCTGAAGGAGAAATACCATTAATATAAGTTATGGTTAGAAAAAATGTATCTTCTTGTAATACGCTTCTCATAAAGAACTGAGATAGCAAGTGAAAAAATATGTACTATGGATGAAGATCCCCAAAGAAGTAATTACCAGTACAACAAAACCAAAACTCGTGACTGCCGTGTTATGAGGAATCAATAGCCACACTTCATTGTCAGCTCCGAGGTTTTCCATCTTCAATTACTTGACATTTGGGTACAGTCCCACTGTGTTTAACACTGCAAAAGTCTCTTTGTATTCAGCAAAGAAACTGAGAACAGGCCGTTTGGGTAAAATTCACCCCCATTTTAAGTGCCAATGTAGGGCTTAAATTGCTCATGCAAGTCTTCGTGCACTGCAATTCACTCTTTTCAGCTAAAACCAAACATCTCCTGATCTTGGGAGGAGATTTATAGTTAATTTAAGAGACTTGCTCCATACTCCATCAAATGAATGGCTCTGTGGTAAAGCTGTTTTCTTAAAAAGAAGTGGATAAAAAAAATTGAACGTGGTACTCAGGTTTTCAAAGTAATTTCCATGAGCTTTAAGTAATGAGATGGGTAAGTGAAACTATAAATAATTACAACATAATACTTGGGATTCCGTTTTTATTGTTTGTTTTCATTTTCCACAACAAAGCAGCTCTGCTAAGCCTGTTTCAGACTGCTTTTTTTCCCCCTGTAGGTGTTTATTGTCGATGCTGTTCTTTCTCCTTGCATTCAGCCATAAACTGAAGCCAAGCTCAGGTAGCTGGTGCAGATTGTCCTGGGGGGGATTCTTACGCCCCTCTTTAGAGCCCATCGCCAGCAGATCAGTGTGACTGTCACCCACTGACGTGGACTGTGCATGTGTGAACCCAGGGCTGAGTGACAGCCTGGGCACGCTGATGGTCCCCTGGGCTCCCTGGCGAGGCGAGAGCATCTCTACATCTGGCAGCACCTCGTCCATCCCGGGGGGCGCAGAGAGGGGCGAGCACTTGCGTAAGGCAAAGTAGCAAAATCCTTTGTTTGAACTGGGGGGGGGGAGTGTTTCCACTTGAAATATTAGCGGTGGATCACAATCCTGCTTCTGTGGTTTCTTTTCTCTTGAACTGGATAATTTTCCAGGGTACGGAGCCAGCGGTCTGAGCGCCCTGAGGCCAGCAGGCAGCAAGCACAGGCAGCACACGCCTTCGCCGAAAAAGGCCGAGGAGAGGCATGTTCCACCCGAATCCAATTATATCTGGTGAACTCCAACATCTGAAACGGTTCGAGTTACACAAAGTTCATAGCCTTCATTAACCTCTCATGGATTGAATGTTAAAACGCTGTTCATTACAGTTAAGATTACCGGCTGGAATTTTATTAGCTTCATTATAAACCACTGAGCTGATATTTACTATTCCTTTTAAGTTTTATAAATACTTCTATAGCATGATTATATAGGCTTCTTCTTTCAGTGCTTTCAATGGTGTTTTGTACTATACTTCAGTTATGTTTAAACTTCCTTTTTTGATTATATAGCTGCAAATATTTTCCAAAAATTAAGTAACAATATTCAAGCAGAAAGCTTCATAGATGCTAACCTGAATCATTTCAATGACTACAGATTTAATTTGCCTAAGACAAAAGAAAGGTGCTTTTTACATTTTTGCTATTGTGTATTTAGACTTTTCCCTAAGAAAAATAAATAAAATAAATAAGTTACCTAATTTAAAAACTGAATAACTCAATTCAATGTTATTTTTGGCCTTGCAATTTTGCAAAGTACTGTGTACTAAAATACACCATGGTGGTGCCATTTAAGCAACATAATATATTGTAAACAAAGTAGAACTATAATGTATGAACTTTCTGTATCAGCTTGAAGCAATATAATATATTGTAAACAAAACAGCTCTTATGTAACAAACTTTTTATACTGATGGGTATGTGTAAAATAAAGAAGCTGCTTTAGTTTTTTGAGTACTGCTCTGTGTGGCCTGCTCCGGGCTCACTGGCGCTGGGTTGGAACGATGGCTTCTCTAGAGCACCCTCATAAAATAGTGGCAGAGCTGTATAGAATCGTAGCATTGTCCAGGTTGAAAGCGACCTTCAAGATCATTGAGTCCAACCATCAGCCTAGCACTGCCAAGTCCACCACTAAACTATGTCCCTCAGCACTACATCTACTTGTCTTTTAAATACCTCCAGGGATGGTGACTCAACCACTTCCCTGGGCAGCTTGTTCCAATGCTTCACAACCCTTTTGGTGAAGAATTTTTTCCCTAATATCCAATCTAAACCTCCCCTGGCACAACTTGAGGCCATTTCCTCTTCTATCACTTGTTACTTGGGAGAAGAGACCGACCCCCACCTCGCTACAGCCTCCTTTCAGGTAGTTCTAGAGAGCGATAAGGTCTCCCCTCAGCCTGCTTTTCTCCAGGCTAAACAACCCCCGTGCCCTCAGCTGCTCCTCATAAGACTTGTGCTTGAAACCTTTTATCAGTTTTGTTGCCCTTCCCTGGACCCGCTCCAGCACCTCAATGTCTTTCTTGTAGTGAGGGTTTCCTTCTTCTTCGTTGTAGCATTGGTTTCCTTGTCTATGTTTTTACCTCCACAGCTCTTAAAAATATTTCAGAAGAGCAGCTACTTCTTGTGCCTTTGCAAAGGAGGGGATAGCGCCGAGGGCAGGTGTTTCTCTCCTTGTGTTTGCCCTCCACCACATCCTCCGTCCCCTCCTGCACTGCCAGCCAGCCCTGCCAAGCTGATGCCCAGGCTCTTCTCCTCAGAACGTCTGTCCAAGCAGCTAATAGTCCAGCCCTGGTGACGTTTCCTGCTCAAGGGCGTTGCTCCCACGTCATGTTGTGTTCAGACTGTGTAAGATTTGGGTGCTGCCTCTCGCGACAGTCAAGGGCCACACTTTGTAACGTGCTGTGGCTAGGAAGCAATGAAAGTTGTTTCTGTTTGCACTGAAGATCACCAAATGATTACTGACCCTTGTTATACTGCAGTTCTAGGAACCTTATTATCTAGGAGATAAATAAATAAATAAATACATAATGCTTAATTTGGGGCATAAAATTAACCTAAATGAGTGAGAGGTTTTGAGTTACAAAGGAAAAAGTCTAGCTTATTAACCTGACCTTGCTGGTCTTATTTAGTTAATGGACCCATGGTCCAAGTGAAAAGACTTGCTTAGGCCAGAGAGCAGCTCTGGGACAGCTCTCTAAGGATCCATTTTTATGTTGTCCTTCATGCTGTGGGACTGTAGATGCTGCCCAGCAAGCCTGGTCTGACAGGAGACCAACATCTTCCATCGTCACGCATGGCGGCAGCCCTCCAGGTCCGGTGCAGGGAGAAAAGCGGCTGGGAAGGAGGGGCAGGGCCAGGCCAGCCCCTCGTTACACCCCAGGCGATAACGAGAAACAGCCCAAACAAGGTGATTTGTCCGCTAGCCTGATATCCTTCCCCAAGATGGCAGTAAAACAACTCAGGTTTGCTGAAGAAGGAGCTTTCTTAGCATGGATGTGTGTAACAGCTATGGCTGGTGGGCTCCAAAGTGGTGGTCCCCCAGTCCCCAGGCTCACGCTTTCCTTGGGACCCCCAGCATCTCCCCAACCTCCTAGGGGGACTGGGGGCAGCCTGGGACACGGGGCATTCGCATTCAGGTGGCAACACAGGGCAGGGTTTGACCTGCAGCCAGCTTGCCTCTGGGCTTGCTGCATCGCTGTGCTACGGGGCATTTTGGAGCAAACCTCAGTCCTCAGGGCAGCCCCCCTACTCTTACCTATGTCCTGGCAACCTGTGGATCTCTCCCCCACATCAAGGCCGACGCTGATCATGGTGAAATCAGTTTTCCTTTAAAAAGGATAATCTGCTGTATCTACAGGCAAGAAGGCAAAATACCAGCTGTGGGTGGGAGCTGGGCTTTTCCCTTTGCTGGGGCCAGCAAAGGGGGTGGTGGGGCAGGAAAGGAGCTCAGCCCCTGCCCTGTCACTGCGCTCCCAAAAGCACCCTCTTCAAGTCAAAAGAGGATGGGAAACAGGGAGCCTGAGGCACAGGAGAAGACACTTGGGTGATGAAAACCCGGGGGAGGTGTTGAGGATGGAAACGTTGAGGTTTTCCTTAAAAGCAATGAAAGAAGGAGATTAATATTAGGCTGAGGTTAAATGTCTAAGTGCTCTGTGTCTCCAGGGATGCCCCAGGAGCTGTTTATAAACAGGGATGTCACATGTGCTAGCTTTTTGCTCTTTCTGTAACAAAGATTGGCTGAAGCCATTGGTCACACGCCACAGTAAAAAGCACAGACATTTCTTACTTAAAATTCCTCAGATATTTTGGCTGAACTTTTTCTGCTCCTGTCAACTTCTTAGAAAGTGCTTCCTTAAAAATAACAAGTGTATTCTTTTATATGGAGTAATTTATTTTGCTACTTGTTCCAAAGACACTAAATGCTGCTGCTTTGTTTTCTGAGTTTCCCCACTGAATTTGGGAAAGATCATTAATCATGAGTAGAATATAGTCAGAAGGGATACAAAAGGAAAAAAATATTCCTCAAAGTGCACGCTGTAACACAACTCTTTTTCTTAAGTAATATCAACTTTCTACACGCAAATTTTCCATCACTTTGCCTTCAATGCCAGTGTGAGCACAAAGCTTCCTGGGTAGAAAGGGCAGTCCACCCTGTCAGAGAAGTTTTAAGTCAAAGTTTGTGATATCTGACAATGCTAAAACAAGACATTAATTCCTCAGAAAAAGTCCAGTAGAAAGTTGGGAGCAATTTTGCCATTAAAAAATGAACTACAGAATTTATCCCACCCTCTCACTGGACAGAGCATACGTATGGGAAAAGCACATGTATGTGGCATAGATGAAAACCAATTAAAGAAAAATAACAAGAAAAGTCAAAACACCAATCTATTACAACAGATCAGACAGAAACTGCCTTTCTAATGTTTGGAAAATTTGCAGTTAGAGAGAGACGCCAGATGTTGCACTTGTGAGCAGCAGCTATGAGATAATCAAAACTGGTAAAACAATATAAATAGTTAAATCACTATAGCTCTAGCCCAAAGATCCCAATTTAAGCAACCGACAAAATTATAGCTTTATAAAGTGCTTCTAATAGCGCTCAATAATTTGGATATCTAATATGAGCATCCTGCTACGTCCAGGTGCGCACAACAGTTCAAAGGACAAATACATAAGGCACAGAAAGAAAGCAGAGACAGAAGCCCTGAGGGCAAACTGCCATTAGCGACCCCATGCACATGGGTTTTTTTGGTAATTTACAGTTTAGGTTAGTATCCCCTTAACTCCAGCTATGCTGCTTGATTTAAAATATATCACTTTTCATGCCTCTTCACTTGACTTTTGGGGAACCGAAGAGAATTTGGGCCTTTTCTTGTTTGTGCTCTGCATGAATTAGCAGCGTAACTCCATCACCGCCTGCAAAGCAAGCCCCGTGGCCGTGCAGCTGCGGGGGCAGGGAGCCAGCACCTCGGTCCAGACTGGGCGATGCTCGTGGGGTCTCTCTGGCTGGATGGTAGCACCAGCTGCTGGCACCCAGCACAGCTTCCGCATATGGTGTGAATGCATGGTCCAGTTGTGCTTCTTCCAGCTTCAGCTGCATTTCAAGGAATATTAAAGTGAAAAAAATGATATAGAAAAAAATTCAAAGCTGTTCCAGATGACTTGCTGCCTGTAAAGTTCAAACTCCAAAAGCCAGGCTCAAAGCTTTGGCCTTTTGCTGTTAGTTCAGACACTGCAGCTTTATTCCAGTTTTGTTACCTTTCCCTCACACTCGCTTCTCTGCATCACCTGTTCTACTGAGTTTGCCCAGGATCGAAAAAATTCCTACTTGCAGATACTAAGGGGAGATCTGGCAGATCGGGAGCTGCCTGAAACGGCCTGAAGTTATGCGCCAGGGTTTCTCCAGTGCCTGCCTCGCCCATGGCAGTACATTGTGGGGTGTGAAGGCATCGCTTGGAGCCATGGATTCACGGCAGCCCCGGCTCTTGCAGTCGTTTCAGCTCAAGCCTAGAAGAAACTGCATCAGCCAAAAGTGCTCTCGTCCATAACAGGGATTAAATCCTACTAAATCCCACAGCTCTTGCAGTGTGAATATGGCTTCATGTTTGGTGAGGTGACGAGGTGCTATGACTAGCCAGGCCATACCCAAACCTTATGATCACGGTTAGACCAGCAACAGCCTCTCCAGCTCTGAACTGTGCCAGCAAGATTTGCTCACGTGGTGCTCCCAACCAAAAAAGCAATTAGTTAAAAAGAAAAAGAATCTCAAGTGAAATGAGTCCCAGTTGTTGTTTATTTTTCCTTGCAGCTCTCCTATGGGCTGAGCCAGCGGCCAGTCCTTCCTGCATGGATCCCAGCACCCAGCTCCTGCTGGGGCACGGGGAATTGCAGATTCCTCGGTGCCTGGCTGGAGCTGGCTGCCCCAGCCCGGCCCTGCAAGTTCACCGACACTCAAAAACGATGCAAAGCTGAACAGGGCACAAAACAAACAGGTTAGGAGAATGGCAGGGCTTGGAAAATGCATGGCATGCATGCAGATGTGAGCAGATGTATTGCTCTGTGGCTTTCTAAAGTTCGCAACATTCAGACTATTAACTTACATGAGCCATTGCAATTTGAAGTTAGAAAAAACCCTACTCTATATTTTGGGCTTAGAACAGAGTATTTTATTATTGATACTAGTTACAGAAATTGCATTTTAATCCCTTTCCACAAAGCCCATCAGAGGACAGGAACAGTCTTGTTGCACAAATCTTTCCACGGAAATGTGAATTTTTCAGAGGTTTAGCACACATACACTGTCTGGCCAAGCCACAGCTCATAAGCAGTTCAGATGCTTACGAGGGACATCCTGACACGTTCTTTCTAACACTTTCTTTCCTGGTATATTCTTGGATGATCTTGGGGCTTGGGAGGAAGGAGAGGTCAGCCCGTGCCTTAAGCACATCCTTTGCAGAAGGGACCTCTCTCCTCCAACCTGGTCTACAGGGAGAAGCTCAAATGTCACACTTGGTGACCAGCTGCTTCTGGGCACATGTGCCCCAAAATGACAGAGAAGCTGTGAAAAGTGGCACTGGCTTCAGTACCTGGCCTTCCTGGTGCTACCTGGGTCAGCCTGGGCAGAGGAAGCAGCACAGCCAGCAGCAAATGGGGCCCTGCAGCACCCAAAAAGAGAAACCAAGGAGAAACTCCTCTTTAAAACCTTGCTTTTCTTTAGAATCATTTAAATATCTGTCAGGGTGTCTAAATCAAAAGCCTAAATGTCCCAGGAGAAGGGGAAAAGTCTGTGCTCAAGAGCAGCAGTGCTTCCAAAACGTGTTTCGGCTATTTGAAGTCCAAGTAGATTTTATTGGGTGAATGAGGTGCTGGCTTGAACTTGCAGTGACACCATTCACACTGTCCGTTGTCTCAACACACCCCACTGTGCCTGAAAAGCAGAACACGAAACCGGCGTGTCATGCGAATAGCAGCTCCAGTGAGCGCACCACCTCATAAACCCGCTCAGCAGAATGAGGGGGTTTCAGATACCTTCCTTCTGGGTCCCAGTTTCTGCAGATCCGGACATGTAACGGACATGATCGGGGAGAAGCTTGTGCTGAAGAGCTAAATGGCTGCAAAATCGAACTACAGGACAATGTTTCTTGTACCACTGGATTTGTCAAAGGCTGTATTTGATTTGAGTCTCAACCCCGTCTTTGCCTTCTCCTGCTCTGCCCAATGTGGCATCCTATCAGCCTGCGCTTCCAGAAACAAACCCTGCAGCATCTGCAGCACAATCCTCGAGTGAGTTTCCTAATTAATACACTCCATCCATTGCATCTGCAGGTTTAAAGATAGAGATCCAGAGCCACTGCACCCGGGCACCGCTCTTCCCTGGGCTCCCTCTAGCCATGTCCACTCTACGTGTGCAGAACGCCCACTTTTGGAGTGGCACCTTTGGCTTGCAAGAAAGATACTTCTACCCATGTTTAATCGTCCTGTACCCTGCGTTACAACTTTACATGCAATTATGCATATCCTCATTTCTATTATGCATAAAACCTTGCACTGACAGAAGATAATTTACATTGTAAAGTCAAACACCCAGAGCAGTCAGAGCCAGCTGGGTCTCTAAATGCTATGCAGCTGCCTCCAGCAGGCAGGTATATGCCCCAATGGTGTCCCAACTATGTGAAGACCCTTGTGTCCCTGAAGGCTGCCAGCCTCTGCCCTTGCACACAGTGACAGTGCAGCTCCTCAGGCTTTTCCATGGTCTTCTGTGTGTAGACTCCCTGGGCTTCCCAGTGTGTGCCCACACTTCCCTCTCTGCTCTCCTGGCGTGTTCACCACCACACTAGGACAAATGGAAACATATTGATCTCCTCCCATATTCCCGATCAGTTTCATGAGTGGCTGTCTCTTTTACAAAGAGCAGCTGTCAATGGGTCCCTGTCCAAGTGGAGGCCAGTGAAAAGTGGAGTCCCCCAAGGATCAGTACTGGGACCAGTCTTGTTTAACATCTTCGTCGGTGACATGGACAGTGGCATAGAGTGCACGCTCAGCAAGTTTGACGATGACACCAAGCTGTGTGGGGCAGTTGACAAGCTGGAGGGAAGAGATGCCATCCAGAGGGACCTTGACAGGCTGGAGAGGTGGGCCCATGCCAACCTCATGAAGTTCAACAAGACGAAGTGCAAGGTCCTCCATCTGGGTCGGGGCAATCCCAAGCACCAAAATAGGCTGGGCAGAGACTGGCTTGAGGGCAGCCCTGAAGAAAAGGACTTGGGGGTGCTGGTGGACGAGAGGCTCAACATGAGCCATCAGTGTGCACTAGCAGCCCAGAAAGCCAATTGTATCCTGGGCTGCATCAGGAGAAGCGTGGCCAGCAGGTCGAGGGAGGTGATTCTCCCCCTCTACTCCACTCTCATGAGACCCCACCTGGAGTACTGCGTCCAATTCTGGAGCCCCTACTACAAGAGAGATATGGACGTGCTGGAACGTGTCCAGAGAAGGTCCACAAGGATGGTCAGAGCATAGGAGCACCTCTCCTATGAGGACAGACTGAGAGAGTTGGGGTTGTTCAGTCTGGAGAAGAGAAGGCTCCGAGGAGACCTTATAGTGGCCTACCAGTATCTTAAGGGGGCCTACAAGAAAGCTTGTGAGGGACTTTGTAGGATGTCAGGTAATGGTAGGACCAGAGGGAATGGATTAAAACTAGAGATGGGACGATTCAGACTGGACGTTAGGAAGTTCTTCACCGTGAGGGTGGTGAGACACTGGAACAGGTTGCCCAGAGAGGTGGTGGAAGCCCCATCCCTGGACATTTTTAAGGCCAGGGTGGATGGGGCTCTGAGCAACCTGATCTAGTGGGAGGTGTCCCTACCCATGGCAGGGGGGTTGGAACTAGATGATCTTTAAGATCCCTTCCAACACTAACAATTCTATGATTCTATGATTCATGAGAATCATCTCATTAAACTGTTAAGGGTCTAGAAAAGAATTGAGGACATTGATGAATGCCAAATTGTTCACTGCTTCTGATTTACCATCCGCAACAACACACCCAGTTTCTTCCTTTCACGTCACATTTTCTATTTCCCATTCCGTTACACTCACCAGCTCTTCCTACCAGCAGTTCCAATAAAAGTCCAAAACTTGCTCATGACATAGGAAGTGCTTGGTGTACTGTTTCTAAGCCAGTCACGTGCTGATACACATCCCTTAATTAGCACGTTCCAGTTGTGCTGCTGCCTGCCTGCCCCGTGACCCCAGTGGTCCTCACACATAGGGGAGGGCCAGCGGGGGTCCATTAATTCTCCATCAGACAGCATTTGGAAAGGCCACCCCATACTGTTTATACCTCATGCATCGCGTTTCTTTGTTATCCATCTCACCCAGCTCGCAGGAGCTTTGCCCAAACAGAGCCCACCATGACCCTGGCCTGGCATTTTCCCCAGTCCTCATACTACTGATTACCAGACTTTGTTGGACAAACTTGTCTACTATGTGAACTCCTTGTTTGCTGGATTCTGGCTTGCTTCAAATTAGGCTAATCCAGCTGGAAGTCAGAGCTGTCAATTAAAGTCTTGGCTATTTTCAGCCACACAATTCAACCCTTCAACAAGAGGGTGGTCGCTGTGGGTACCACCTCTCCTCTATCTGTCTGGAGGATGACTGCCCCACCTATACACTTCCCAGCTGATGCTGCTATTAAAAAAGTTAAGTGAATGCTCAGCACGATTCAAGTCAATTTTTAAAACCACTTTATTATGTAAAGGAGTAAAGATTTCTCCCCTTTTACAGTTACAGCCACAATAAAGAAGGTATTTTCTGAACCAGAAACTTTTTATTGACTGTACTACTTCACTTTATTTATCACATTTAAGACAGGGATTCAGTAGCGATAGTTCCACCTCCAAGGCTTATTCTTGAAAGGAATCAGCTGTGTTTGAAATGCAGCTGAAATGCTGATCTAGTTTAAAACTTTCTTCCACCTCAAAAATTACCAGATCTCCCGAGTATTTCAGATGTCACTAGTTACACCGATCCCCATCAGCAATGAACTGTGAGAGTTTTCCCAGGAGAGGTGGGTTTGGATTTTTTTATTCATTTCTGTGTACCTTTGAGATCAGTGTGAGTAGGAACTTCCCCAAGCCCAGTGAAGCCCCACCAGTCGATGTTTGGGTAAGGGCAGCAACCCCAGGTGAGGTGGGTGCACTGACCTGGAAGCAAATGCATCTTTGTTGCCACCAAGGAGCTGAAATTGGGATTGCCGTAAGCCCTGTGGGTCTCTGCAGCTGTTCCTGAACTTCTTTGCAATGTATGTTTGAATAATATAAAATCAGAGAGTCACAGAATGGTTTGAGTTGGAAGGGAACTTTAAAGATCATCCAGTTCCAACCCCCCTGCCATGGGCAGGGACACCTCCCACTAGACCAGGCTGCTCAAAGCCCCATCCAGCCTGGCCTTGAACACTTCCAGGAATGGGGCAGCCACAACTTCTCTGGGCAACCTGTTCCAGTGCTTCACCACCTTCATTGTAGCAGATTTCTTTTTTATGTCCAATCTAAACCTACCCTCTTACTGTTTAAAACCGTTGTCCTTTGTCCTGTCACTACACGCCCTGGTAATAAGTTTCTCTCCGTCTTTCTTATAAGCCCTCTTCATATATTGAAAGGTCACTGTAAGGTCTCCCCGGAGCCTTCTCTTCTCCAGGCTGAACAGCCCCAGCTCTCTCAGCCTTTCATCAAATAGTTGATTTAGATTTTTCCCCTCTACTAGTAGTCCCTTTTTTGGGTTGAGTTAAAACTCAGTAACTTCAAATAAACAAACAAACTAAAAAGTCAAATAGATCCCAAGTAAATTGAAAATCCACGAGAATTACATTTGTTCAGAATTGCCACTTCTGGCCTATTTGGAGGAGCCACTCAATACTGCCGTGACAGCGTGTTTAACTCTGCACTTGTCCCCGGCAGTACAATAGTACCACAAAGTTTTGGAACACCTTGTGGGCCACCCACAAGCAAGAGGAGCAGCAACGATGCGGCCAGCAGAATGCCTTGGATGTGACGTTTCTGTGGGGATTTAGAGGACAATAAGAAAATATTTTGTTGGTTTGTATCTTGACTGAAATAGGGTTTGATCACTCAGACGAGTTTGTTCTGCTTGAGAGAGAGCAGTCTTCTCTGAAGCAAAGGAGTAACACAAACACCTAAGTAAAACGAGTGAGCTGCTACGTACAGAAAGTACCTGAAAAGAGCCATGAGGGTAGTTAAGCATTTAGATTCCTGCTCGCTTTTTAAGTGGATTTGACATATCCTCATGCAACAGCTCTGACTACGCTGCAGTACTCTCATATCCATCGCAAAGGTTGTTCTGGAAGAGTTTAAGATAAAAGAAAAAGATGTGCTAAACACAACATCTTGATGGAAAGAGGAATGCAAAATCCTGCATTTCTTTTTAACTCTGCTTGCTCTCCTGGCAAAAACCATTCCTTTTGTATGTGTCCCCTTTAGCATCCCAGAAAATAGAGAGGGAATAATTACAAGGAAAAAAGTGGCTAATTGGGAGGCATCCTTTGTCCATCATACCCAGCAAAACAAGTAAGGTTCCAAAAAGACAAGCCAATGAAAGTCCCTTTGAAATGAAGAGGGAGGGGAGAGAATCTTTTAAAAAACCTCGAAAGCGATTTACAGTAATTATAACCTCATCCGCTATTAATGCTACCTTCCTATCCATTGTGTAACACTCCACTCGGGCTTCCTCCTATTATAAGCAGACAGTGATACAACAGTGCTTTTTCACATCTCTGAAGTTGTTATTAGAGGCAAATAATTTTGCCGTGAAACTGGAGCGCGGCTATAAAACTGCTGCCTCGGATCTGAAAACACAGCTGCGTGGCACAAACTTAATTTGGCTCTTTCACGGGACGTACTTGGAGCCTAGAAGTAACTTCAACTTCTGCTGAACGCATGGAGGTTTGTTTGACTTTCAGGCCATTCTGGGTCAGCTGAGTTAGCCAAGCCCTGGAGATTGTCCCAGACTCAGGGGCATCTCGAGCCGTTTGATCCTGCCCGCTTTTCCCAGTTTAGCAGAGCTCTCCCAGCTGAGTTACCCATCAAAGTACAGAGGGAAGCAGCAACCAGGAGCTGACAGTGGCTCGCTTCCCTTTCAGGCAGGACTGAATCATCACTCACATGAAAGGGCAAGAGAGGACCTCGCAGTGATGTTGATGTAATTTTCTTTGACAGACAGAATTGAAGATCTTAACCAGATGTTGTTATTAAAGAGGTGCAGCACTAGTTCCAGAAAAAAAAAAAAAGTCTGCTTCCAGTATCCGTATTTCAAAAGAGATCTTGGAAAATTTATGAGAATTGAGAAGAAAGTGGCAAGAGCTACACAGAATCGTGGAAAAGTGTGCCACGGAGTGAGAGACTTTGAACACGATTCAGGAGGCCTCTCTGAGCTGCCCGAATCACTCCCTGCTGCTAGAAGAGAGGTCTTTCCTTTACCCCCCACGCACCATCCTCACCAGAAAAAAAGCAGTTTTCTGCTGGATACGTGAGTTCAAACAACTCTCCAGCAGACCAGCAGAAGGGAGGAGATCTTCAAAAGGTATCCCAGCCACAGTTTTCAGATACTTGCAGACCCAAATCCCTTTTACAAAAAAGCCCAAAAATGGGGCTGAAAAATTGAATCTAAAGAAATTTCAGACTGGATCCAGGGTACCCGTTATTAACAGTGCATTAAGTAACTGTTAGGTTTTACCTGGGACTGCAGCAGATTCTTCACCACCTGAGTCTTAAAAGCAGGACCTTCTAAAAGATAACGCTATTAGCTAAAAACGAAGTCACAGGCTTCACGTAGAAATGACAAGACAAGGTTCTGATTCCTTCCACACTGTGATCACCTAGTCCAAGCTTTTGTCTGATAGCTTTTTCTGGTCTTAAACATATAAAATAGTGAATATCCCCAGAGCTAAAGCCAAATCCTAATGCAGGTATTGCATTCCTGAGTGTCTCTCTACAGTTTCACTCCAGAGGTGGATGAAGCTTATTAGTGACAGAAGTCATGTGCTGTTCGTACACCAATATTTGGTCCGTAAGAGGCACATTACGACTTTCGCTTGTGACAAAGCAAAGAACTCAAGGCCACGTCAAACCCTGAAATAGATAATTTCTGAACAGCTGTGGCTTTTTTATTTCCTTCCTTGCTCCTGAAGTACATTTTTCACTGTCCTGTGGCAACTGTTTCTCCTCACCCTGTTGTTACGTGAGAACTGGGATTTTTGAAAGCTACTGTGAAGGCGTTTTGAGAAAAACTTCAAAAATTCACACCATTTAAGGATCAGGAACAGAGAAAAGTTCATAAGAAGGACAGAGAATAGCAGCATGCCTGTGAAACCAGCCTTTGGAGAGGCAGCTACTCGCAAAAGCCCCGCAGCAGAATGGATGTCTCAGTATATTTCAAATGAAGTGTTTTTACGGGTACGATCACAGTCGTGTGGCCTTCAGTTTTCTGGGTACCAAGTGTGGGTCACAATGGGTTACATGATTGCTCCTGCGTGTCTTGGCACGTTGGGTTTTCCAGCCCTGGACAAACTCCATCCTGGACAAATGTTGCCTTCATTTGCTGGCAGATCCTTCAAGGGATCTTTTTGTGCGAGTGACAGCTGAAAGGCATTAAATTGTACAGTAAATCATTTAACTGGAGCTTAGAATGTGTGAACACCGAACCACAAGCTCTGACAGAAGAAAATCAGAATTTATTTTGTGTTTTTAACAGTTTTAACATTAATGGTCCAGTTTAACCACATGTAGCAAGCATAATCTGTTTAGTTTTCAGCAAGGTCTTCAACGGGATATGGTATACCTCTGTGGTGGTTTCCTCTAATTATTTGAGGTTTCTTACTTGGGAATTTTGTTGTTAACATGAATTTTATTCCTGTGAAAGGTGACAGAATGCTAGCTGAGGAAGACAAAGCCTGTTCACACCACAGTTCAGCAGGGCCAGTAGCAAACCTCACACACTTTCCCCAATTCCACCATACAGGAATGAAGGATGAAGAGAGACAATCTGGGATGAACAGCAAAAACCCAATGACACTCTTCACAATTATCCTTGAATTCTCCAGATCTTGGGCAGGGTCTGTTTTTATTCTTCTGGGTTTCAAGTGCTTCCTTTTGACAGTTTTATTTAAATAAAAATACATTCTTGGGGGGGGGAAAGAAGATTTTGACAAATCAGCATTTTCTACAAGAGCCATTTCATCGAAAACTCCAAAGTCACTCTATTCAGGAAGTATCCTCATCCAGTACCCAGGCAACTCAACAGTTACTTTGGCCTAGTAACTCAAAAATGTAAGCCATATTCTGAAGTCAGCGGGGACCAAGCCAAGGAGAAAGCCAAAGGCTGAAGGAAAGCGAGCCCTGGGAAGGCAGAAGACGGCTGTTAAAGGGAGACCTCTGGGGCCATCCTGGGAGCTGCAAGTAGATGCCACTGCTGGCAGGAGGGACAACAGGCACTTACTGATTTACCCTGGCATTAAACTGACAATTATTTGTTACAGTCGCTAACAGTTTTGCACCCAAATTCACTCCAGCTTTTCACTTGCACAGCCACCTGAGAGAACACCTTGGTTTGTGGGGACATTGGTGTGCTGTAGCCAGCCTAGGGTTTGGAAGGAGGTGAAGGCATTGATGCTGGAGCACTGGCCCACCAAGCTGGACTCCCCAAGACTTCCTGCCACAGGAGGAGACACTGCAATCACAAATGGTCAGCGTGCAGAGGTATCACTTTCTGTCCAGGAAAGGTGCTCATAGTCACCAAGCTGCCTGTCTCCTCGGCTGGCCTTGTTCTCTCCATCCATCCATCCATCCATCCATCCATCCATCCATCCATCTATTTCTTGGCTGCAGCTTCCTTGTAGGCAGAGCCCATTCGCAGTCACCAGGATACCAAACTGCTGGGCTCAGTGACAACACAAACCAACTCCCAAACTACAAGAAAACCCACAGAAAGCATACGTTTTCAAGACACCACCTGAGGAGAGAGTCTCATGGGCACAACAGTGCCAATGTAACCCTCCTCCGGGGACCCCGAGTCTCTGCTGTCACCTTCACCTACTCCACCTTCTTGCAGCTGGACCCGTTAATACAGCATAGTAGTCAGAGGCCTTGGTTCCACATTACCACTCATTTCACTGAGAGCCAGGGCACGCGTATCGCTGTCGTTCCTTCCCGCAGCTACTCTGTGACAGACAGACGGAGTCCCACTGCGTTCCCAACGCTCCCCGGGTGATGGCTGCAGCAGCACCATCCTCAGCACCCTGCCACCACCCTGCTGGGCTCCCAGCAGTCCCGACCCCCAGGAAAGACGCTCCAAGTGCTGCCACACTGCAGGGCAGGAGAGCAGAAGGACTCGGTGCGTGTGCATCTTTGGTCCTGCGAGGCACTGCCAGGGGCTGCCGCGGTGGTGGAGTTTCAGCCTTTTCAACTTCCAGCAGTTTGGATGCCTCCTGTGTTTGAAGCTGCTGGAACCACATCAAACGGCCAAGAGCAAAGAATGCTGTCGAAGGATTTATTCAGCCTGGATATGAGTGTTGCTGATGGGAGAGAAGGCAACAACAAAGATTTCTCAGCCACCATTGTGATCCACCCATTTAAAAATATATAAAAAAAAAAAAAAAAAAGAAAGGTTCCTTTTACTATCAAAACCATTTGGCTGAGCATTTTACTGCAGACCCTGAGCAAGTTCCAAATTCCCTGGCTTACATAAATACCTCTACCACCAGTGGGCCTATGCAGAAGGAAAATGTTTATAATTGAGTAGTAAACCTTAACAAGCAACAATCATGAGATACAATAAATTTTTTAAAAGCCAAGTGTCAGACTTTTGAACTGAAAACCTACAACTGGAAATACTAACTTCCAAAACAATAAGTAGATTAAAAAATTAGTTTCACATTGGTACAGTAATGTGTTGTCCTGGTTTGAGGTAAAACAGAACCAATTTTCTGTTTTGTAATTTTACTTTTTAGCTGGGCCTCTTCTAACTGACTAAACTCTGAAATTAACAGCCCAGTCCGCCAGCACATTTGCACTAACTAAATATACCCACTTTAAAAACTAGTTTGTGCATTAAACCAGTGCAACTTCCCCGCTTCCCTCTCCCAATCCAATCTCAGTTACATCTCTTTAAACGGGCATTTCCACTGCCGTTTCATGCTGGTCTTTTACAAGATCAGGAGCCATTTAGCGTGATCTGGACCCCTCTACAGGACTTTCCACAGTCCTGGGTACTGCCCCTGCTTCAGCGCTGTGTCCCATCACCAGGTTTAAGCAACACGCAGCGTTTTCCCTTCCTTGTTTTTGTTCTTCCTTCTTTGCTGCCATCACAACAGGTGCACCTAAAGAGAAGGTGTGGAGAAGATGGAGTTAGACTCTTCCAGGAGGCGCACAGTGACGCCAAAGGATGCAGCAGAAATAAGATGCAACAAAGGATATTCCAATTCAGTAAAAGGGGAAAAAAGAATTTACCGTGGTGACGGTACCAGATGCCCAGAGGAGGTATGGAGTTTCCATCCTTGGGGGTGTTCACAGTTGCCCAGACAGAGCCCTGTGCAGCCTGATGCAGCTCCCGGCAAGCCCTGGGAGCAGGGGGGGCAAGCTCAGAGCAGGGGTTTGGACCAGATGATCACCCGAGGTGCCTCCCAACCTGAATTACCCTACGATTCTGTAATGGCCCTTAATGAAGGGACACAGACAGGTATGTCTGGGATCTGCAATAAGATCACAGACAGGTATGCACTGTACCCACTGTCTGTGTGCTAGTTCCACACACCATGGGAAGATAAGGTTTGAGACAACAGATAAAACTATCCATGTCAGACAAGTCCAACAGGAGCGATTCCCTCAGACCTGTTCTGTTTTTTAAAGATACATCACAGCTCAGTTCGGTTCTTGGGATGCACAAGCATGTCCTATAGTGCTCAGACAAAAACTTTCTCTCCTTATCCGTACCTGAAGATATCTAGAATTGGAAACAAGGATGTGCACGTCCAAAAGACATCCTTTATCGAATACCTTTGCACTCATAAACAGCAGTGTATGTTTAAGGCACAATTTGACCATGATTTGCCGTGCTCTGCAATAATCATAATCTCACCTGTCATACACAGCCATACTTTGCAACAGCCATAATCTTTGGGACTGCAGAGTTCCCCCAGGGTTTGTTGCCATCTTCCCTGCTGGACACTGGCTCAGAGCAGGAAAAGGGGGAAAATGGATGGAGAAAAGACCAAGATGAGATAGTAAGGTAAAAAAAAAAAATTACCCGCCAAAATGTCTAACACTAAACTTTTGTTTAAAAAAGGGACAGGTGAAATGAAAGGTTTGCTGGCTTGGCATTCTTTTCGCCTCAGGACCAAAAGAAATGTCCAAGCAGGACTGTCCTCGGAAGGGGAAGAGCAGCAACAAATTCATGAGAAGACAGACAGGAACCCGAAATACCACCCCAAACCCTCCTGCCTTTCCCTCTGACTGGTGGCCACTTACCTCTCATTTCCCCGCGCAGCACACAAGGCAAATAACCTCTCCTTGCAGTGCTTTCTTTCCGCCTGGTGAGAGCCACAGTACTAAAATACCTAAGTTTCAGTTAGTATTTCATGCTAGTTTGGAAATATGTCAGGGTTTTTTGTGTGTATAATATAAATACCTCCCACTGCAATTAGTCTCTGCTACCGGGAGAGGAACAGACTGCATCAACATTGCTTTTCTGCTAAAGTGCTGCTGTAGTTTCAGTTCATCCTACAAATGGGGCATTGTCTCCTAAAATTACATTACTAATTACAGCTAATACACTCAAGCCCAGATGAATGTAACTTTGATCTGAGTAGCACCCCTACGCAATCCCTCTGGCATGCAAATGGCAATTACACAACAGGGCTCAAATACAGCTTGAAAGCAAGGATGTATGGCCAATTTATTTAGTGCCCCTAGACTAAACAAGGTGCTTATTCCAGTGCCAGATTATGATTGACTGAGATTTACTCACAAAACATTTCCCACTGAGAATGTGGGACAAACTGCAATTATTACTAGTCCAGTTGGTTTAAAAGGAAGGGGAAAAAAAAAGAAAAATAGTCCATCTTTAGCTGCAATTTTTGGCTGGGTTGCCTGACAGAAATCGACTGCCAGCTACAGCAGCAGAGCAGGCTGGAGGGAGTAGGTGTGGGGGTACAAAAACCAGAACAAGACAGGTTTGGGGGATGGCAAGGAACAACAGGAAGGAAAGAGAGAGAGGAGAGACAGGGAGGGAGAAGGTAGTTGAAAGGGACAAGGGAATAAAAGAGAAAATAAGAGAGGTTAAAGGAATATAAGGACAGGGAAATCAAGCACAGAAAAGAGAAAAACAGATGTGAGAAAATGAAGGAAATTGAGGAAGAAAAGAGAGTAGACAGGTCAAAAAATAAAACAGAAGGACTAGCCAAAGACAGTTCCCTTGAACACTTGCCACAGACTAGCTCACTAGGGCAAGAGCAGGACCACGTGCTTTCAGCTTTTGGAATGAGCCAGTTTAGGCTTCTCCTGCCGCAATCAAGCACGTGAAATCCCCATTTCTCATATTAAACATCTACAGGCATGAGCTCAAGAGCAGAGCTCTCCTCAGCAGAGCTCGGAGAAAAAGCACTTGCCACGTGGCACCGAGTCCCAGACACTTTGCATGCAAGCTCTGCCACAAAAACATGACTGAAAAAAAGAGCTTGTTTAGGAAAAAAGAAATGCATGGTCGGCAATTTGGCAGTACACTGTGACAGCACTAGAAAGCTGCAAAACAGACATACCTATTTGATTAACAAGTATGTAGCGGTTATACTCTGGGGGGGGAAAAATCAAAGAAACAGAACTTTTTCACTGCACAAAACCGGAGATAAGCTTTTCTGCACACTTCAGAGTTACAAGAGAAGGTCACAAGCCAAAACAAAAGGTTCCTTTTTATTGTCAACAAGGACATCCCAGACCTTTGGGTGATATATCAGAATAGAGTTGAGACGGATAAGAATAATTGACATTTAATTGCAACAAAAAGCGAAGTAATCTGAAACCATTTACAAACTCTTACCCCCCCAAAAAAATGGATTTAGAAGATACAAATGCGGTCTTGCATCTTCTTAAGAAAAAAAACGGACAACAAAATAAACAAAGAGCAATTATGGCAGAAAGACTGAAGTAAACAAAATAGACACATAAGTTCTGTGTGCTTTAACACGGACAGTGATGCAAAGCCAGCACCTTACTTTTTAATTATGATTTACTCCTTTTAATTCAAATCTTATTTCTGTGATTTAACATCCATATTTAAACACACCAAGCTAAAGTCTGTGGCTCTCAAACAAAATACAGCCTTAACCTATGCAAATAGAAGAGTTATTCAAACATTGATTGAAAGGCGTATAAAATTGTCATTTGCAGTAAGAAAAATCACGCAGGTAGCACAAAAATCTTGATGAAATTCAAGCCGAGCAGAAGACATTTCAGTAGCAACCAAGTGACGTTTTGAAGCAGGAGTTAACAACTGAACTTTGCAGGAGTATAAAATCCTTCAGATGACTCACCCTAAGCTTATCTACTGGAACCCTGCATAAATATTCAAGGTAATTACTACATAATCACTAAGTCATGCTGGCATGTGGGCCTAATTTGTTTTAAGAGAGATGAAAAATGTGAATTGTCTCCTCAAGCAAGAGATCAGGGCAGGAAACCCTAGGGGAAGGAGTTCAGGTTCTTATTTGCGTGCATCGTTGTTTTCAAGTTAAATCAGTCAAGTTAAGCTCGCAGAGCAGGTCTGACTGCACAATAATCTGGCTTCTTTCAGTTCTTTGGAGCAGTAAGCAGGGTTTCTATCCATTTCAATCCTCACTCAGAACATCCTTTTCTTATAATTGATTTTAAAAAAAGCCTCAAACAAACCAAAACAACAAACAGGAAATAATTTGAATACCTTGATAAAAGAATTCCTGAAGTCAAAGGTTTCCTTCTATAAATTATGTTGAATTTACAAGATCAAAGAAACCATATACCTTTAAGCCATAATCTTATAAGGCACCTTTTACAACTGTGGGTCCAGGCTCAGCAGGGCTGTGCTAGTATTAACTACTTTTAAGGCATCCATCACAGACAGAACGTAAGTGTGTACATCAAACTTTGCCAGATGGGTCTCACCTATATGATTTAAATCCCCTCCCCCTCCCCATCGCCATGCTGTTCTAAAAAAACTTGCTAAAAAGAACATCATAGGCTTTTAGCTCGCTTTTTCCCCTGAATGAAGGAAGAGCCACCACAGGAGTTAATGTACTAACCGGAGTCCCTTATCAAAACCAAGCAATCCCGTGCTGCACGTGTTGACTTCGCCAGGCACTGAAATTTTAATAAGAACAGGATGACTGTGGTGATGGCGCTGAACTGAAGAGCACTGGGTCCGGGTCTGTGCTCTCATGCAAACCTGGATAGTGAGCTTGGGCGAGGAACTTACTAAATCTCCATATGTAAAACGAGGGTAATAGTTGATTTAGATTTGTCCGTTCAGGTCTTGAACAAGCGAAGCCTCAAAGCCTGTCACGTTCTGCGTGCAGGCAGTCATGAAGACACTAGGTACCTGGAAGGTCGGAGTTTGACTGAAAACTGTTTTGAGAATCATCTCTCTTCTGGAGTAAGGCACCCAGGACAACAGGACTACAATGTCAATAACAAACACTGCATTCTGTGGTCTTTTCCTGAGCCAAAGGCAAATGTTCCTGCAAAATATGCAATTAACGAGATGCTAAAATTGTTCTGCGGCTATGAAAGTGCTCAGAAACATTCATTTTTAGCTCTCAAATTATTTGGGTAGACCTTTCAAGGGACTGCATAAACACAGTCATTGTCAGCTTCAGACTGGTGTGCCACCTTATTTCTGCGGCTATAAATCTTTCAAATTCCCTCTTGTTAGCACTGGCAAAGCAGTCAAGATATTGTTCACCAGATACAGCTTCACAACTGCACAGAGCTCCCAGATCCAGCCAAAGCCCAGGAAGTTTAAAAGGGGCCGGGTAGGGGGGGTGGGTGCCCAGGCTGCTGCAGGGGTGCCCTGGAATGGGTGCTGGTGGCTGCTCAGTGCCATACAAACAGCTGTGGGACCAGAGATTACGGGACAAGGCACTTAATTTCAGCTGCTGAGGAAGGAGTTAAGTGAGCACCTAAGTTTGGGGTTAAAAGCTAGATGCATAACAGATTTAGGGTGGGATCTGTGAAGTGAATATAGTGCTTGGCACCCAAGAGTCAAGCAGCTTCCTAACTGAGTAGGATCCACAGACATCGATGTATCCCTCCTGAGCCTAAAACTCAAAGTAGCTCAGGATGTCAGAAAGATGAGGGGAGATGCTTTACCCAGGTAAATCAATCCTAAGTGCTTGAAAAAGCACTTGGATTGTTTTTATGGATTTCACCTGCAAGCATTCAGTTCAGGAGCTTGCAGCCACCCAAGCCGCAGCCTTCAGCAGGCTGCACCAGGTGTTCGTGCCTTCTGTGGGGGAGCTGGGCTCCAGCTCTGTGGCTAACACAGACGCCTGCGGATGCCTGTTCCAGTGCCTTTTCTAAGGACTCCTGTCCAATAAATGTTTCACATAAAATACAGGACTGGGGTCAGGAACAGTAAGCAAACCCTGGGACTGTCTCCTCCCAGTAAGGCCTAGGTCACCAGCCCCCCCACTTTTTTCCTACGTCACTGTATCTTGAATTTCTTGTTGTGTCATGATCTGGCTTCACATATGCATCTCTAATCTCTCAGGTGAGCACTCTAACCACCACGTTTTATAACAATGAGGAAGGACAGTAGCAAGCATTTTTTTAAAACCATGGGTTTAAGTAGCTCTGGCACCTCAACTGAAAGCAATGGCTTTTTGCCCTGTGTGAATGAAGCTACCGCTCAAAACCCTAACCGATGAGGAGGTTTATGTTTGCTGCATTTAGCTTCCTGGCCAGCATGGTCACTAATGTAGCTCTTCTTCTGAGGGTGCCGGACGTCTTCTTAGATGTTTAGATCAAAGCTTAACTTTGTTCATGGATGTAGTCATACACCCAGAACTGCCTGGTGCCAGGCTGGAAGTCCCAGCAGGTTCTCAGGGAACGATCCAATGCGAAGTCCTGCTGAGCCGTACATAAACTCCTTTTAAAACCCAGCTATTGTTCCAGCACATAATTAATCTTTTGCCACCCCTTTTTGTGTCTATCTGGGGACTCCTGAGAATAATGCTTCTAGAAAAGAAAGAGCAGAAGCTCCAAATTTTCTCAAGTCCCTGGGAATTTCTCCTGTAATTTAGTTCTGCCTCTAGGGTTAGAAGTCCCTCTCTACTCATATGTGCACATGATAAACATATGGATGGCTAGGGAAAAAGGCTTAGCTTTCTTTCCTCTTAAATCACTTTTTCAGTGATCTTTTCACAGACCATAAAGAAGTTTATTTTTATCTCCCCTTTAAAATTCAAATCCAGCAGGACATCATGCAAGATGCAGCTTTGCTAAAACTTTGGTGGAAAGAGTTTCTCTCTGGAGACATCTGTCCTCGACCCCTTCCAATGTATATCAATTGTACAGTCCCGGAAAACACCAGGACTTTTACTTGGTTGTTCTTGCTTCCCGCTTGATCCGGGTCCTGTCAGCTATTTCCTGACGACTGCCTTGCAAAGGGCCACCTGGCCCAGCTGTGACCAATCTGACAACTAATAACCAGCCAAAAGAGTTAGAGCAGCTTGATGAGAATCGTTCATGACTGCTATGCTCTACAACAGACCCAGCAGCACCCGGGGTTCACTGGAGCCTCCTCTCCTGCGGCAAGAGTGTTTTAGACTAAGGCCATTCAAAAATAAATGAGTGATCCCTTTGGCACAAAAGCTGTAGAGCGGATTCTGCCCTCCGCTGCCTGCGAGGGTTTTGGGTAAAAGACTTCCTGCTGGCTCCCTGCGACCATTTTGAGTCAGTGGCATCAGCTGAGGCCGGATGCATTTCCCAACAGGGAAAGGGCAGAAGAAATCAGAGGTCTCCAGGTGGTTGTGCCTGGGAGGAGAGGAAGACGGCATTCCTGAAGTACCGTGACAGCAGGTTACATACAGTAGGCAAGATATTTTTTTTCCTCTAATAGCTAACTATGTCCAAACTACTTCCATTCTCAGTGGAGACTGTAGCAATAGATACTACAGTATTTTTTTTTTATGAGAAGAAACAATTCTATAAAAAATTTTCAAACTTCAAAGCCAATGTGCAACAAATCCTGCTTTGACTTTGTGATTAAGACATCGGAGAAACAGGGTGACAGCTAAGAAAGAGAGTGTCTGCAAGGGTAGCCAAGCGATGCTATGCAGATGGCCATGCGATGGGAATGAGGGAAGTGGCTCCTTGCGAAGGGTTCAGACCTGCTTCGGGACTAGGCAGGAAATATTTTGAGACACCAGCGATTTCAGATCCTTGGTTCATGTTCAAATCACCCCTGATTTTTTTAAATTAATTTTGTAATCAGGCTTTTTCAGGCAAGGGAAGGGAAGGGAAAGGGATAGGACCTTGTTAACCTGTGGCAATGGGTCTTGCTGCTAGCGGGCAGCAGAGTGAAGATGTGTTCCTTGCCTAGGGCTATAATCAGTTTGAGACATCTTTAGTGGCAGCAGTGTTGCTTTTATAAGTAATGATCAAATTTTGAAGGTGTGGCAGCTCTACCTTTTTGTCAACGATTATGACAAGGTTTTATTTTTCCACCTTTGCAAACCTAGCGTTATTTTTTATAGCTGCAGCTGCTGACTCGGCACAGTAGCTAAGCATTAGTGTCCGGCTGGAGGGCACTGGGAACAAGAAGATGCATCCATTTGGTCTGTTTATTTTGAAAGCTTCCTCATTATTGTTGTTTTTGTGGGTTCAAGTACTGCAGTCCTGTCAGGAGATAAAGAGGCCTTTCCTGGCTGCTGAAGCCTGTCTCCAACGTCTGCCCAGTCCAGAGGGAAGGAAAGCTATGTTAAAGGAAGAAAAAAAAAAAAAAGCCACCACAATTGTTAGCTATTTGCTAGTGTGTTTAGGCAATGAGATCAGAGCGGTCAAGCCGAAGAAAAATTTGCTCAGTTCTGATTAAGAGAACCAAATAGCTTCTGGCACATAGGTTTTCATCTTACAGTAAATCAAAGGAGTCTCTCATGAACAAAGCCCTTTTCATATTTTGCAAACTATAAAACACTCCAGTGGGTGTTTACTTGTAAATGACAAAAGGAACGACATGCAGATTTCGCAGTACACTGGAAAACACTGGTCAGAAGTTAGTTTATATTTAAAAGCAGTTATTGTAAACTCGATTGTATAACATGCTGATCTTTAACAGCAAACATCTGCTTATTCCTCTCAGACATTTATTTTCCCACTTTTCTTCTAACAAAATGTTTTGAATACTGGGTAACAAAAGCATCTCCATGCCGTATTCAGTCTTCATGCACATAAAGTCAATGTGTGAGCATTTTCCAGGGACATCGCATGAAAGTTCATGTGGTTTTACTACCGACAATGCACCCCAGAGCTGAGAGATATGTCTGCCACACAGCATAGGTAAACAGAGCTTCATTTTCATGTCTGTGCTTCAAAAGGCTATTCTTTAAACCACGCCAAGTTGTCTGCAACCTTTGGAATATCGTCTATGATGGAAAAATTATGAGAAACAGTTGCTTCCAGACCTGACTCTCTGAGGCTGAAAATCAACAGCACACATTGATTGCAGGCAAAAGTCACCAGCCATTACAGGAAGGACATCGTCACTGGGTTGCATATCTGAAGACCAAAAGTTTAAATGTCCATATTAGCAAATGCTCTTGTCACCTTCTATGATGGTGATGGTAGGTTCAAAACCCCAATTAATCTGACAAGCCCCACTGAAAGCTGGAAAATAGACCAAAGCCCAAACAGGGCCTTTTCTTCTCCTAATTAGGTCAAAAGAACCTGGAGCTGTCTATCTGTCAGGTGTTAATTGTGGTGTCAGCATAGTTTTAAATTAAAAACAAACAAACCGCAGGGAAATCATCACCCTTTGGGAGTATTACTCGACCCCTTTACTGACCGTTCCTGATTCCGGAAGGATATATTCAGGCTGCACTAGGATTAAGATACTGTGCTGTTCAGAAGAGAAACCCGCAGCAGCTCTTCAGCAGCTTTGGGAGCTGGGAACACAGGAAAAGCAACATGTTTAGTCCTCGAGGGAGGAGGAGGAGGAGCCTCGTGTTACTCAACAGCAATGTGAATGGATGAGTAGATGCCGTGGCCAAGGGGGGCCCTTCCAGCCGCCAACCACAGGAATGGCTGCAGGCAGGGCTCTCCGCAGCTCTGTGCCCCATGCCAGGTCGATTTGGGCACCACACTGAAAATAAGAAAATAGCAGCATCCCTATTGACTTACCCTGGGTGGGGGGAAGACAAGGAACAAGTGTGACTGCCCTCAATGCTAGGTCTCCTCTCACTTGATGTTAGGCAGTGAATTAACTTTATGCTGGCTGCCACATGTTCGCCCTCTTGTCAGTGGAGCCCGTTGCTGGAACGACTGCTCTGTTTGTTTGTTTATTTAGGATGGGGAGAATCATGCTGTGGAAGTGCCTGTTTCTCTCCTTTAATTAGAGATGGCGTCTAGAAGACTCTCTCAGCTACAAACATCCACACTGGGCAGATGCGATTCTTCTGAAGCAAATCGCCAGGAAGGGCAAGCTCAGAGCGTTTGGGTGACTTGGCTAGGAACCTAACCATATCTTTCCAGCAGGTATGAATCATGTGGCTGTGGAGGGCTCATATATTTCTGGGAAACAACATGTTTTGGGTTTTACTTAAAAACAACTAGCGAAAGAGTCATTAAGCAATGCTTATTCTCTGGTCTGCATCATCAGTGGTGTGCACCATGTCGTTACCCCTGGCAGTCCCATTTTCTAATGGAGACACTGAATGGTACAAGCAGTGGAGGAGGTGCAAAATTAAGGCAAAGGGACTGATAGAGGTACAGGCCTGGGAGCTGCTGGTGTGCATGCTAGCTGAGGAGGCAGAGTGCTCTTTGATGGGACTCTGGAGCCAGGGAGGCGGGGGGGGGTTCCACTTGCTCCCAGCAACGGCCTAAACTACATTTCTCTGGAGTACATTTCACTTAGAAACAGGTAGGTGAGGGTGGTGGGGATAAAGCATCCTGCTTGATGGTGTTTTCCTGGAGCACTGCACTGTGGAGGGGAGGAAAGAGGAGCTACAGGACAATAGGACTAAGATCAAATAAGGAAGGAGAGGAATTTCTTCTTCTCCTACCAGCCCTATAGCTGGGAGGGTTTCTCCTCTCATCTTTGAGACAAGGAACACACAAGGGCTGCATCCTGCAGGTCCCCTGTTATGCTTTCACCTGCTCAGACAACAAAAGCTCTGGCCTTTCAAAGGTGTGGATTCCTCAGGACGCAGGAAGGCACATTTTGCAAATCTGCCTAGGTGTAATTTTCCACTGCCTGCCTGCATACTCAGCGCAGAGCATCTTCAAAAACCTGACCCCACAGCAATTAAATCTATTTTTTAGATCTTACTATCTTGGCAGTCTGCTAGATGGAATAATCTGATACTAGCCTGTGTGACCAGAGCTGTGACAATACTGAAGTCGAGTGCTAAATTATGATTTTCTTTCAAAGGAGTCATGGCACTGAAATCTGTCATCCAAAGCTGGAACTCAGGAAGAGTCCAGAATAGCAGAGAAAGTTCTGTCCTTCTGCAGAACACCCTCTGCTCTTTCGGGCATAATTTTTCAGTCAGAGATCCTCTTGAACGAAAAACACGGCAGGTTTCCAGTAGGATAAATGCACCTGATCCTTGTTATTTATATACAGCCACACAACAGCAGCTCAGTTATTGAGGGCTGATGCAGACCTCACAATCCCCTCTGAAGTTCACGGCAGATGAAGGTAATCAACCTTTTTGAAAATCCGGACGTATTTATCCCCTAAACCTCTGAGGCAGCTACCTGGAACCCAGTTAACGCTACACAGAGTCACGGTAAACTAAAATCAAGAAGCAGCGTTCATGGGTGTTACGGCAAGACTTTGCTGCATAGCCTGGGAGGACAGTTTTTCACCCCTAAATAGATATAGCCAAGTTCTAGAGACAACTGGGCATTTAATTTCCTGTAGAAATCAGTGAAGTTGACGATATATATATGGACCTGGCACAGAGATATCTGAAGACTTTCCTAATCTGGGTAAAATCCTCAGGGTCCCCAGTAGATTATAAAGCAGCCTCAGGCTTCCAAGTTGATGCTGTGCACTGCACCGGCCTTTACTCAACTCCACGGCCAGGAAACTTTAAGGCAAGGGTGTTGCCACCTCTTCCTAAACAGAGAGGGCAAGTGTCCTGACTGGCAAGAATTTAAAAAAAAAAAAAAAAAATCTGAAGATATTAAAAGCCATAAAAAGCAAACCTGAGGAACCCAAGTTAGGTACCTTCACTGGAGCAACTTCTGTGTGCCATCTAACACATTTATTCTTACAATAGCCCTTCTGAAGTTTAAAAAACCCTGTTATTTCTATTTACACATATGAGGCAAGGCAAGGCAAAGAGACTTCGTGAAATAGTGACTCTTGAGACAGCATGTGAAGAGCCTGGTTCCCCCCTGGTACCCTCTGTAGTCAGTGAACAGCAAAGGCTTTTACAGGTAGAGCACCTGAACTAATCTTGCCTACGTGTTTGGATGTCTCTCTTCATCAGCAGTGCTGGTCACACACTAACACAACCAGCAAAGGTCTTTGTCTCTGCAGACTGACCTACTTCACCACCTTCTTCATGAGGACCCAGCTCATCAGTCTTATTTTTCTGCTGCATTCTGATGTCTCCTTGCATCTGTGCTGTACCGGTGCGTGATCCTGGCTGCTCTCCCTCCTTCCGCAACCTGCGGGGTTCAGCTGCAATGTTAATGTAATAAGACTACAAGACTACTGTCGTTAGCACAAGTTATTTGTTGCTACTTGTTATGGAAAAAGTCCGGTAGCTAAACATAGCTTGAAAGTTTTGAAGAACAACTTGTTTGTGAATAGAGACAAGTGTAAACATGTAAACAAAGAGCAGGATAAAATACATGCTCACAAAAGTTAGTTCTAAAAAAGTTTCTTGCTCTCGCTTGACTTTCTAGGTGACCACCAGATTGAAAAGTACATGTTGTAACATTTAGAAAACACACACTGGGGATGGAGAAGGTTTTCCGTCTGTTTGTTCTGTCTGTTAAAATTATACTGTGGTTTCTGAATCATAAATCATGGAGTGGAGCTGGAGCTGTATTAGCTGTACTGCACAAACTGCCTCCTGCACATAAATTCCCTTTAATCCATTTGTACCCTATGGTGGAGTTAATACGTCCACCTGCGTATTCTCCAGTCAGTAAACACAGAGCAGGTGAAATCAGGAGGAAATTTAAATGAGATCAAAAGATATGTTCAAAAGAAGGGCTTAAGCCATCTGGAATCCCTCAGAGCTGTCAGTCACACGAACGAGACCCGCTGGCATCCTAAGTGGAATTTCTTTGCTTCCCTTTCTTCTGGAGCTGGAGGAAGTTCAAATGAACGCTGGGCTGACAGTTGGCACTTTCTTTGTGAGGAGGTTCATCGTTCGGAGAGGTGAGGTCAGGCGCAGATTTCAAGGACACCCAGATTCAGCCCCTGAAAAGTTGCTGCTTTTGTTTAGAGAACTCTTCGACAGAGAAAAAAAAAAAAAAAGTGGATTACTCCCTGTTTTTCCATTGTTCCTTAACATACTTAGACTTGTCCTACATCTTTCTTTAACTGAAGCAGAACAAATCTAGGAAGGCCACAGGAAAATTTGTTTGGCTTTTTGTTTGGAAAGTCTCTTTATTTAAAAGAAGGAAAACAAACAAAATAAGCCCCAAGCCCTTGATTTCAGAGAAACTGGTCTGGCTACATGGTAAGTAAAGAAGCTATGGACTGCCATGCTATGATTGGAATAATGAGTGCAATTCCATCACAGAATGAACAGGATTAGAAATCTAAAGTAAACAAATATGCATCTTTAGTCCTGAAGTCAAAACTGCAATTATGGGGAACCAAGTACTCCAAAAAAATATCCAACAGCATTTACGTATCGGGAAGGAACACTGTGCTCTTCTTCTCCTCTCCCCAGGCTTTCAAAACAGGGTTGGCAAAGGGATGCTTAATGCAATATATTTAAGACATTCAAAATGGATTCGGCTCCATCCTTTGGGTGAACTCTTTATCTCGAACACTGCATTCAGAAAGATGTGCTCCAGGGAAACAGGGACACTCCGTTACAGAAGCTACTGGGAATGTGTTCCACAGGGGCATTTCTTGTTTTGGGGAAGGAGCAGGACAGTTTGCAGAAGTCTTGGGTAGAAGAGGGAGCTGGCTGTTTGTGGTGGACGGCCAAAGGATGGCAAGTGGGTTGTCAGGCGCATTTGTCTTTTGATCCAGCTGCTGTGACATCCCAAATCTAAGATAACTCTTCTTGGGTATATCTATGCTGAATTGCAACTATATCTGAATGGGCCTGTGTTTGCCCTAAAATTTAAACCCGCCTTTTATGTTGCCTGGAACTGAGAGACTCCCCCTCTACCCTCCAGGGGAGAAATGCGTAACCCAAGCTGGTACATCCCTAGACTATGGACAGGAGAGGCATAGCTGGGTCTGTATCTGTTCAGCCAGTGCCTACAAGACCTACCACAGTGCTTGGTGGTGGCGGTATGTGGCTAACGCTGAATCCAACACTGTGCTCCAAAAGGCAACGCAGAACACAGAGTCATCATGACGGTGTGGGCATATGGAACAGGGCCCCAGAATACAGGTCTCCAGCCTGCTCCTGAGGAGAGTGTAGATGTAGTCTTTAGCCTATATTTATTTTGGCCTCAGCATATAAAGGCTGATATTTGCATGTGATATTAGAAAGTATTTCATTACAACCGTGTCTCTGAAGTGGAGACCACATTTTGTAAGGGCTCATAAAGCAAAGCAAATTAAAAAAATCCTTTCATGACTCCAGGATAGACTTAAGTACACACATTTCTATCATAACTGAAGCCCACAATAACCTGTGTGTGCTGAGCAGTGTTTCATAGCCTAGGAAGTAGTAATTTCAGTTTTCGAAACCCAGGAAGACTGTATCAACCACACACATTCCTAGAAAACAGATACCTTCCTCTTCAGAATGCATGTTATAAATCCAGATAGACTTTCACTAGAGCACACAAACATATCCTTGAGCAGCAGACTGAATTTAAAAAAAAAAACCTCGCTGCTTTAAATTGCCTCTTTTTCTGCAGGATTCTTTTTTGATTTTAAACAGATAAACTATATGCACTAGTGGCATTCAGCTGGCAGCCCAGAAATTATCTTGCTGAATACAAAGAACTAGATAGAAAAGCAAGTCCCTCAGCACGTTCTCTAGTTCCCACTACTAAAAACATGGATACATACGAGTAATTGTAAAAATTATGGACTACATCCTCTGATGTTCTGTAAAAGATAAAAACCTGAAAATTCAGAATTAAAGAGTAAATAAACAATGTTTAGGTTAATAAACAAGGAGCCCATGAAGGAGTGGAGTGCTTGCAGCTGGGTGGAAACCGTAAGAGGTAAAATGCACTTGAACAAGGCCAAGGCTAGATGATGCATTTAGAACCCAGACACTGGTATCAACCATGCATCGATTCTTCAGTGCTCTCTTGCTCACTGAGACACCACAGTCCTTCGTTTTCCAGGACTTTAATATTTATTTTTAACTTCAGTGTTTAATGTTATGAAGGTTATAATTTTTGTTCTCTACTTTTTACCATGGGAGGGGAAGGTCCTTTAGTTGCAGCTCAGATTTCACTGCTACATGACACTCATCCTTCATCCAGTCTGAGGTGAGCAGGAAGGGAACAAAAGAATGCGTTCGGGGGAGTAGAGGAGATACAAGCCTGAGAAGCACTAGGTATTCTTAAGATCCCACCTGAGTGAAGGGTGCTCTTAGGATCTTTAGTGGGTATGGACTCTATGGAAAACACCCTATAGAAAAGCCAGAAGAGCGGGATGCCAGCTCAAGGGAGACAGGAGGTTATTTTGTGATTGTTCAGACACTGCTACTTTGGACGCAGCAGGTTTCACCCTGGATGTGCAACTACTCCCCATCCTTTTCTGAAGTGGATATATAGAAAACTTGGTTTCTGAAAACCCAAGAGAAAAGATTAACTCAAACACTCTGTCAAAGATCACTTAGACTGGCTCTCTCCACCCTGTGGGCCCACATCCAAACAGCTCAGTGTTTCAGAAAAAGAAGCATCTCTTTCCTGTTTTTTCCCCACTCTTCAGCTGTCCCCAGAGAGATGCTGTTCTCATTGGGTTTGGTGCTCGTTGCACTGCTAACTTTCTAATGCAGCGGTGTGTGTGGGTTAGTGAGTTGTTGCAATTCATAGATGTGTCTGTCAGATTCCAGGGTGGGTGTTAAAGAAGGGTAAACAGACGAACAAGGAAAGAATGAGACAGACTCACAGAATGGTTGAGGTTGGAAAGGACCTGTGCAGACTTACAGCTCGTGGCTAGACCCTGAATGCACAGAGGATTCAATCTACCAGTAGCACTAAGGTTCCTCCTTCAATAACTTAATAGGATTTCTGTCAATTAGAAATCCTGAAAGTCAAGCTCTGTGTGTCTAGCATGCTTTACCATGTAGGAGCTAATCCAGGGACACATGAAAGTATATCAGGCTTTGCTGGCTATTGAAAAACTTCATGTCTGGTTTTCATGAGGTGTGGATGGTTAGAAAGTGTTTTATATTTTGTCTAGTTGATAATATTTCCATGGCAAAGTGACTTCAGTTTTGGTGAGGTCAGAGGTTTGAATGATGATTGACTCCTACAGGACCTATCTGCAATATTCAGGAAGGAGAAAATAACTGTTTCATGGATCTCACGTTACAAATATGAGGTTTTACTTCATTTTTGAGAATCATAGATAACATCTGAGTTCAAGTATTATACCGAACACAGGAAGGATTTATATTTAGCCCTCCTGTTGACACAGAGGCCATCCACAGAAGTAGGAGGTAGTGGTCGTTTAGGAGCCAGTGATCATGATTTGATTACCTTTGTTCTGTGTAACTAGAACAGGGTCCAAACCAGTAAACTATATACATCCTTGGGGCTTGAAAAGGGCCAACTTTCTACCAAGCTGCAAACAATTGACTGAAGTCAGTTGGGAGATGACTCTAAAAAGAAAAATGTTAATTAGGAGATATTTAAGAATATTTCACTAGATGCTAAGAAAGCCACAATACCACAAATGGGAAAGAAGGCTGTGCTGGTTACAAAATAACCTAACTTAGAAGGAGAGCAAAATAAGCTTAAAGCATTTTTTTTTTAAAGAATAAAAGAATGATGGGATGAATTTATAAGAATGAATACAGATCAGGAACTATGAGCTATAAAAAGCTAATAAGAGAAACAAAGACACACAGGTAGAATTTTATGGCTGATATGTCTGAGAATAAAAAAGGACTATCCTTAATAGACCAAAATATAGAAGAAGCCTAACTGTGGTACTGGGTTATTACTGAAGAGAAGTGGTGGCTTTGCTGTTGTAGAGGACAGTGATTCATCTTGTATTTGGGAAGAGAGTCCATGGAGAGCAACTGTTTCCCAGCCCCTTCACAAACACATTTGACCTTGAAGACTTAAGTCCTCCCGTACCTAGACTTTAATCCTCCCGTATCTTTTCTTGTCTCTGCTTTCCCTTTTCTACACTTATCCAGTCGTGCTCAGCTCTTTTCCATTTTCTACCTCAGTCTCATGTCATAGGCTGCAGACAGGAAAGCAAAACACAAGGATAACTCCTTGACTTACTCATGCACCTTTCATATAACTGTCCTGCTTTCAGAAGACTTGTCTGAGTTTAGCCAGCACCCTTTCAGAGGAAAGCTAAGCTCTCGGCAGGAGTCCACGGACACCGTTTCTTGCCCAGCTTCAAGCAATGCCAGGAGAGCCACTTAGCGCTCCTCAGATCCCTTTGTCCTCTCCCTGACTGTGTGGGATGTATAACCCCATTTGGACAAGGTACTATAATTCATACTGATCCACATAAACTAGCAGAAGACAGATCCTGCTGCAATTTTTTAGTGAGGTTGATAGTTTGGATGAGAAATGCAACAACACTGTTGTAGTAGACCTCAAGGCAGCAAGACCACGGTGTTGCTTTGTATTACTAACAACTGGTTAAGGCGTTGTAACAGTGCCAAGAGAACATGGCAGTGCGTAACTGAATTAGAAACTAGATAAGTTAGGCATCAATGAAGGTGGAAGGATCACTCTCAAATGATCTCCAGTACCGTAAGGTCCTGTACTCAATGACGCTCTAGTTAACGTTTTTTTCAGCAATGACTAAACGAAACAAAACGGGAGATGGAGAGTCTCAGAAACCACACAGACACCAAGAGGCATTATCTGAGTCCTGGGGGAAGTCACTATCGTATCTCCTCTGCCCGTTGGAGTCACGGGTACGGTTTCTTCCCATAAAGTCCTGTAGGAATCTAGGTTTCCGAATCTCCTAAACCCCGAGTTCCTCATTTCTGTGGCACAGCACAATTCACAGCACAGATAAGGAAAAAAAAAAAATCCTGTTCAGCTGATGGGACAGGACCTCCCCAGGACACACCTGTGGGGCTGTTCCTCACATGGACCCCAGCCGCAGGACTTCTCATGCTCCCTCAGCAGAGACCACTGATTTGAACCCAGTTTCTTGCACCTTCCAAGCTTATACCCTACAGCTGGAGCACAGGCTGCTCTGCAGTGGGCTTCTCTCAGCCTCTCCTGTAGAAACAGTTTCTATTTGCTTAAATTAATTACGTATTTGCTTGGCCAGGACTAAGAGCATGGATATTCAGAGTTGAGCTGTGAGAATAAGGCAGGGAAAGCTGAAGTCGCACATACATACCTGCGTAGGTACATTGCCTATTGGAAGGTGCTTCTCCTCTGAGATGATGTTAGGGATTTCCATTTAAATAAATTCAGAAAATAAGGACCACCATCCTATTAGCACAATTGACATTGTTTGAAGGGGTTGTCCACCCCTGGGAATCAGGCTTTGCAGAAGAACAGGGCTGGTTGGATTTCTCCCTGTGCTGTCCCATAGTTCAAAGCGGGAGGCCTTATGACTATGTTAGACAGGGAATCAGACAAGATTATCACAGTGGTCTGTTCTAGTCTTATGACATCCAGTGGAGGATAACAGACAATTCACCTCTGTTACCTCTCACTGAAGTAACGCCCCACATTTTTTTTTAACATTTTGTAGATTTGTAGATTTGCAGGCTCCTGCACAGTTTACACAGAAATATTCCCAGCTATTCTCAGCTTCCCCAGTCAATCTCCCTTCCTGTCTCTCTCTGGCTTCCCCACTTGTTCTTCCAAGGAAAAATGTCCTTCATCCATTTTTTTTTTTGTTAAAGCTTTGAAATTTCGAAAGAGCAGACAAAAGAAAAAAATATCCTTGACTTTGGATTAAACCAACCAGAAAACTGAGCAGAGCTTTGCCAGGAATATTGGACAATTTAAATAGATGAAGTAGCTGGAAGCTCAGGGTGCCAAGAAAGGTAAATAACATGGCTGTCTGTCTCCTTTTCAGTTCTCTAAGTTGGATTTGTAAATCACCAAATGATAAAGAAAGCATTTGTGAAATTTTGGAGGGACGAAGGGAAGGAGAACTGTCAAGATTATTTACACTTCGACAACAGCAAAGGGGTTCAAAGCAGTTAACCTGGATTAAACACACAAAATGATCACTGCTTTAAACTCACAAAACCACAGCCCACAGACAAAATTCAAATCAGATATGCTATGAACAGAATGGCAAAATCTCGGAGAATGGTAAGAACCATCCCAGAAATACACAGACTACATACGCTCTGCTGACATGTAGCAGGGACCCAGTAAAGACTAAAGACCCTTTTTTGAAAAGGGTCTTCTTGGGCTGACAGTCACTGGCTGGGGGGGTGGGTTTGGTGGCAAAGAAACTTTTTTAATGGGGTCCTACACTTCTGGCACCTTCACAACAGAAGTTGGTCAATAAGCCACATGACTAAGCCTGACTTCTCCCTTTTCAGTTACAGATGGACTTACTAATGTGGAAAAGTCACGACTAGATAACAGCCACAATGCTCATTAATGTTTAACAAAGAGTAAAGAATACTTCATTTATGCCATCAGCATAATTTCCGTAGTTTCAAGGACATTGAAAGCATGAAGCAAAATTCTCTTATTAATTTCACATGATGATCCCTACACAAGCACTCTCCTCTTCTACCGTGCCTGAAACTCCCCTTGAAATCAGCAGGGAATATCTGCCTCATAAGAGACATAGCCAAAATATAAAGCCAAAATATGTATCGTCTGGTGGACAATTCACCAGAGACAATTTTGCCTTTAAGTGCTCAACATCCCAGTCTATCCTGTGACTACAGCAGTTTTATGACAAGGGAGGATCTTCACTTGTTCCAATGAAGAACTTTCAACTGAATTTTAAAGAAAAAGTGGAAACCTTAGGAAAAAAAGCACTATGGGGATGAGAAATCATCTAAACTGAGGGAAATGAGTTGAAGGTAGAAAAGAAATAAAACTGCAACATTCCATTTTTAGAAAATTGCACACAATGTACATGACAAAGGGCAGGGATTAGAACAACAGGTTTGTGTCGAGACGTGATCAGGAGAAGTTTATTCACACAAGATACAGGACCATCCAGATACTGCGAAATGGCGAAAGATTGTAACTAAGATGCCAGAAGCATGATTGAATGCAGAACTTTCAGAGACAGGGCACATCATACCATAAACTAAATTATGTGTTTTTCAAAAGTAAATAAACATATATAAAATTGATAGTTTCAGCTTTAGTACCCAAGCAACAAAATGTATAATTAATCAAACACTGGAAGGAATAAAATCCCACAGTTATTACAAAATTGTAAAAGTCTCTAAAAGACAGTGCCACTTATGGACACTAGAGGTTACCAGCTTGTACCCAAGAAGAATCTTTTTTGTTTTGAATTGGTTGTTTTTCAAGAAAAAAAAAAACAATTTTTATGGTTGTATGTGAGCCTGGAGATGAGGGTGGCTGGGTTCAGCTTCTTGCTGGCTTTGGCTCGCTGTGCTGTACTAAACAAGCCAATTACTTCACTATGCCTGTGTCTCTCAAATGATAAAACATCAGTAACTTCTCGCTGTGCAACCTTCAGACTGTACTGCAAATCCTTTGGGTGTCATTTACTATCAATATCAGGCTTGCCCTAATGAAATGACAATTTTGTTGATCCTTCTTGGTGCCGTAGCGTACTACAGCTAGAGCAATAACAGTAAGGATAGCAATTGTGGTATACACTCTCCAGCTATGCAATTCATTCCTTAACAGTTGTTCCTTTTTCTTACCTTTAGAGTAGCTGAGGTAATACTAACAACCATTCGGTGGTGACGCCTGGTGATTAAAAAGACCCTGAAACTATCTTCCTCGCAGATAACTCTTCAGGAGTATCTGTCTGTACGAGAGGCATGGACTAAAATACAACAGCACAGAAAACATTCTGGTAAAGACTAGTTATAGCAGCTGGTTAATGAGACGACTGACTAAGCAACAATGTTAACAGGGTGAGTGATCTTCCTTCATCTGTCAGGAGCTATTTCCTTCAGTGTTTTTATCCTATCTATTGTTCTGTTATACACTCTTATGCAATATTTAATTAAGCATTTAATTATAGGTTTCTACCCACAGCTACCGTTAACGATAATCCCAAAGAACGTCACCAATGCCAAAGAATGCTCCACCAGAACATGGAGGAGCTGAGAGGGACATGGAAGAGAAGAGCTAGAATCAGAGAACTGGGAGAGAAGCTCATGGGTAGAAAACATGAAAGGGAGAGCTCCAGAGAAAATGGAGGTTGCTGCAACCAAGACCGAGAGCTCCACCCCTGACAGGAGGCAACAGGAGAAGCAGGAAGAGAAAGAAGTGGAAAATAGCTAATTTTTTAATGATTCAGGGTCAGAGGGGAGAGATTCAATGATAAATATAAATTCATTAGAACAGCCCAATTGAGTTAACCCAGGCGTTCCGCTGGCCCAGCCTATGGCACTGGCCAAAGATGCCAAGGAAAGAGTTTAAGGACGGGTAACGCAGTGATATTTTCCTGGTGTGTTCTCCAAGTGACCAGCAGCCCTGGAGACAAAGGTGACACCTTCCAGCTAAGTTAGTTAGAGAAAGTGAGCCTACCTACAAGCTCTACTATAGAGATTTTAAAAGCAGTGTACTCCTAGAAAAAATAAAACTTGCAGAAGATACCTGTTGTTTAAGGGATAGAAACATTAAGTTTTTACCTGAATCTGAGCTTTTGAATCAAATGTGCATGACAGGCATTGCAATGGGAATCCAAGAACAATACCTCCCCCCCCAAAAAAAAAATAATGAAGATTTGCTCCAGGAGTCTGACTTAACCTTGGGAAAAGCCATCTGCAAGTGCTGTGCTTGGAGGTTAAGACCAGCTTGACAGTTTTGGAGAGGAAACTAGAGACTGCTGCAGTGCACTGACCCAGCAAACCACAGATTCATAGAAACATGCAGAAGCAAAGTAAAACTTAAAGAAAACGCGAGGATTAGTTTTCAAGAAACAAAGGGACAGATTGCACAGGCTAAGGGAATAAACACACTCCTAAGCAATATCCAGCCTTTGGATATTGCCATTTTTCCAGGAAACAAAACTAGTTTTCATATATAGATATAGATATATATATACCTAAAACTGCAAAATTATTCTCTTCACAGTGCAGTAGCATTATCAGTAGAAACGGTTCAGGAAAAGCTTACTTCCAGTAACTAGGCAGTCTTCTGGAATATCAGTGAGGCCTGATCTGGGGGAAAACGTCACTTTATGCTTACAAGCAGGATCCAGGAGGATCCAGTCATTCGCCCCAGTCCCCTTGTCACCACAAAGTGCCTCAACTCCTTTTGGGGGTGCACAGGCAATCCATAAACCCAGCAGTAGGGCAGACACTCTCTGGCTCTACGTGTCCAAGGAAGGTTGGAGGAAGGTCAAAGCTCCTTTATGTCTGATGTAAGGATCTAGATATCCACAGATGGGAGGAGTAAGCAAGCAAGGGTATCTGAAATGTGAAATGAAGTAAGGCCAGTCTTTTTCAAGAGAGAAAACCTATTGGGGTACTGCAATCTATTGGCAGGCAGGCGTGACTATCTATCAGTTAGGTACATCATATAGAGTGGAAAGAGCCTTTTTATCTAATCCAAGCAGCAGAGATACGCATGGTTTACTCTTAATTTTTCTCTGTCCGTGCTGTTTGTATTTGGTACTTCTGTTATTCTCCACTTCTCTTATCCTGGCTGGCGCCAGTGTGACTTTGGAGTATGGTAAACACCAAGACTATCTACAGACGTAAGGGTCATGAGGCTCTTCCACAGTGCCCAGCACAATAACTTGTTGTTTAAAGAGCCACACGGGAAACAAAGAGCCCCTCCAATATTTGTGCCTTAGTACCTCCGAGGGAGAGAGCGTTAGAAGTGTCCTTCAGGGACAAATATTATAGAGGTAAGCATCCTGGAACAGTGATAGCAAAGAGAGGACCTGAATTCAGAAGGTGCTATGAGAACGTGCAACACTGAAATTCAGTAGGAAATTTTCTGGACGGAACAGTATTTTCCCACCCTTGTAGCTGGATCAAATTTCTTTAAAGCTGAACCCCCAAGGATGCTCCTTGAGCTTACAAGCCTGTTGCACCCGTCCACCCGGCATGGCTCCCATGTGCAGCAGCAGCACGTGAAGCATGCAGAACACATCAGGAACTCCTTTCCTGAGCACTGAGAAAAATCAAGTGCTAAATCCACTGCTCTGTATCAGTTTCTTCACTGTATGAAACATGAGCCCCTTTGATGTAAAATTAAGGGAGCCTTTGGTGTCTTAGAAGATTAATCTAACAGAAAACATATGAATATTATGCTCATTGGTTAGAGTGTTGAGCCTTCTCTCCTGAGAGATGTAGAAATCCTTCCTGATACTCAAAAGAGTCAAGTGCAAATCCCACAATGATAAGAAAAGTCCCAAGGAAATGTAGTTAATAAAAAAAATACCTCCTCAATGCTTTGTCCCGTGGTGTTTCTGCTCAGTTTCGGCGCATTCTATGTGAACTCCAAAAGCATAACGTCTTGCTAGGATATAGGATACCATCTATAAATCCCTCCAAAAAAACCCTTCCCTTTTAGTTCTGTGTGATCAGGTCACTGTAGCTACACAATAGAAATTACTTAAAGAAAATCCAAGAAATTCAAATTTATGTGGACTCGCGCTCAGAACGAGAAGAGTGGCTGGTTTCTCTTCCAGCCCTGGCTTGACACCTGAAGACACGTGTGATATGATGCAGTGCAAAGGCTCTTTTGGAGGCAGCTCAAAGCAGCAGAAGACAAGCCTTGCTGCTCACTGTGGGATCTGC